>NC_138240.1:1724343-1774343 GCF_964197995.2 Scardinius erythrophthalmus | reverse complement strand
TAAATAAGAAAACTTTAAAGATAAGACATTTTGTCTTGTGTGTGTGTAAAATTTTGGACCACTTAACATGAAGTTTAATATTCTGAATTGGATGTATGCATGCTTATTTTAGGTGTCCTGGTTCTTCCAGATGGAGCTCTCTTAATAGACTTAGTGTTCTGAGATGCATGTGTGTAGTGTGTGTGTGTGTGTGTGTGTGTAGTGTGTGTGTGTAGTGGTGGTGTCCCTCCCTCACTGCTTGGAGTTTGAGGTTTCCTCGTGTGCAGTAAGTATGCAGTATGGTACTGTCTCTAATAAACAGCAGCTGGTCACTAAGGTCATACTGACATCGCTCAGCCCTGCAGAATTCCTTCTTCCTTCAGCCTTGTGGGATTCACGCGGAAAGTAGTTTGATGTGAGTGCTGCTCGTCTTAGGATTGCCGGGTGACTGGTTGCCAGGGCATCACAGTGTCGTTGCTTTGGTTTTTGTCAGTTTTTGTCATGTCTTCATGCAGTTGCTAGGGTTTTCTAAATGTTTTTTAGCTTGTTGCTTTGCAGAACTGTAGCTAGTGTGTTCTGACTGGTTGCCAAGGCATTGTAATGTGGTTCTATAGTCATTTTTAAGCACGTTATTGTGCAGTTGCTCGAGTTTTCTAAAATAAAATGAGCATATGTGTTCTGACTGGTTGCAAGGATGTTGCTATTCAATTGCTATGGTACTGTGGGTGGTTGCCAGGGCTTTGCTATGTGGTTTCTAAGGAGGTTTTAAGCATGTTTTTATTCAGTTGCCAAGCTTTTTAAAATTGTTTTTAGTGTATTGCTGTACAATTTCAAATGTGTTCTGATTGGTTGCCAGAGTGATGCTACGTAGTTGCTACGGTTCTGTGGATGGTTACCAAGGCGTTGCTAGGAGATTTCTAAGGTAGTTTTAAGCATGTTTTATGCAGTTGCTAGGGTTTTCTAAATGATTTTAACATGTTGCAACCTGCTATGCAGTAGCTAGGGTGTTCTTATTGGTTGCCAGGGTGTTGCTTTGTAGGTGCTGTGGATGGTTTGCCAAGGAGTTGATATGTAGTTTCTAATGTGGTTTTTGGAATGTTTTTATGCGGTTGCTAGGGTTTTCTTTTTTTTTAACATGTTGTTATGCAGTTGCTAGGGGGTTCTGATTGGTTGCCAGGGTGTTGCTACAACAACAACAACAACAACAACATTTATTTATAAAGCACATTTAAACACAATATAGATTGATCCAAAGTGCTGTACATAGTACAAAGCAGGTCTACACTATCAAAACAACAACAACAACAACAACAACAACAACAACAACAACAACAACAACAATTACAGGTTTCCAAAAGCTAAAGAATAAAAATGCGTTTTAAGAAAGCTTGGGCCCAGCCACAGAGCTACGTAGTTGCTATGGTGCTTTGCATGGTTTCCAAGGCGTTGCTAGGGGTTTCTAGGGTGTTTTGGGTTCCATCTATGCGCATCTGTAGAGTTTTTCACCTGTTTTTATGGTCCATAAAGGTAAAAAGGGTCTGATCACCTAGTAAAGTAGCAGCACACTCTCAACAACACACAGGATTTGAGGAATCATTGGTGTCTGGAGCACAAACACTGCAGGATGACGCACACACTCAACTTCATCACTTACTGTTAGAGGTTTCATCACATCTTTAATAAGGAGAAGACTGGAGAGCGTCTGGTCTGTGTGTGTGTGATGAACGGTAGTGCAGATGTGATTGTGTGTGTTTGAATGGGGTTTGATCTCTGTCCAGACTCAATCGGTCTGTTTGTCTCAGGAGAGAGTCTGTGGTTTTCTGCAGCGCTGTAGATGTCTTCTCTTACACGTCTCATTTGCAAAGTAACACTGCAATGATTTGTTTAGCTCAATGGACTGGACGGAAATATACAGTGTTGTATTCAAGGGCGCATTATAAATCTCATCAGCCATTCGGTGTTAAAAAAAGTTTTTAATGCTAGGCATTTAAAATTTAACTAACCAGTTATGCAGCCTTTCTGTATAACACAAACAGTACAGCATTGTGCTAACAATGCCAGAGTTATGGGTCAGATTCCTAAAGAATGCATGAGTTGGAAAAGTTTATAGCTTGAATGCAATGCAAGTCGCTTTGGATAAATGCATCTGCCAAATGCATGTACGTGAATGTGAACTTTTCAGGGATGTCATCCACTAAGCCTTAAACATTGTTGCTCTGATTATAATAATGCATATTTTTGTCAAAGATGACTTTCATTCTTTTCTGTTGTTCACACATCTTTTATGGTTTTCTATAGAAGGTTACATTATTATTATTTATTTATTTATTCATTATTTTAAAAATAAAATGTTTTTTACTTTTAATTTTAAATCAGTTTCTGTCTGGTTTACATGTTTATTATTTTAATGGTGGTATTACCAGGTTCCATCCATCCATCATATTTTTTCTTTTAACTTTTAAGTCCGAACTTTTTGTCTGAATTGCATCTTTATTATTTTAATAGCATTCTTTTTTAACTAGGCTGTCATAGATGTATCTCTCATGTAAAACTTATGATGACTTTTGTACCTTCAATGTTTTAATGCATTATGGATTGGCGACTCATTTCTGATGGAGAACATATTGCCCTTTATTATTAAAGCTGCTCTAAGCGTTGTTGGGTGACGTCACTTCTTGTTCAAAGTATTGTCAAACAATACGAAGGCTAGCTCGACAACTCCCTCCTCCTCATCCCGTCCCCTCCCCCGATGTAAATTCAGGACTTCGCGCGTTTCTTCTCCTTTTCCCTCTTCTTTGCTATTTGTTCATCGGGAACGTCTTCTCTTTGGTCGTGTGTCGGCCATATAAAAATTCAAGAGAATATAATTCTAACGTTAGTCGTTGTTGTTGTCTAGGACATCTCTCCTCTGGCTAACTTCCCTCCTCATGCTTCTCTCTCCTCCACTCCCCACACCCCCCTTCATGCGCACTAACCCCCCCCCAACCCCCACCCCCAAATCATTCTTGTCGGTTATTGGCTGGAACACTGTTTATGTTTCGTGGTCCAGGCTGGGCCAGTTTGTTTTTGTTGCCGTTTGTGGAGTCTGGGCTGTCTACAGAGACCGTGTTTCTTTACAGTGTGTTCAGGGGACGGGCAGCTAGCGGATAGTGAGGAGATGTTTGCTGTATGTGACAAAAAAAATGTTTCAGCCTAAAAAACGTGTGACATCGCTTAGAGCACCTTTAACACTTCTAAAAAATAAAATAAAAATATTAACAAGGTGTATTGGTAGAAATCTAGGAGCCCCTAACTAAGGGACATGATGGAGGAATGGAGAAAAAAATTATTTGCCATTGCTTGTACATTCTCTCGCAAAACGTTTGCATTCCCCTGAGAAGCCTAGTGTTTGCACAAAAAAAACAAAGTTTCTCGTGGGAACGCAAAACATTTGCGAGAGAATGCAAAAGCATTGGGATTTTTCCTCCGTCTCATTTTTTTTTTCACCACCATGTCCCTCTAGGGCCTCCGTAGGAATCAGTTTTCTTGCTTCAAAAACTGAACTTTGTGCTGGAGAATGAGTTTGTATGTAAAACAAGGCATCACACAGCTCGTCCCACAGTCGCTGTTTCTCAAGTCGCCAGTAAACATTACACACTGACCCTGACAAACACTACTGTCACAGAAATACTCTTATTATAGTCAGCGCCAAGCTAATATACAGTGCGACTAATTGTTAGTGTCTTTAATTCAAACAGAACACCCTGTGGTCTCACTGATTGGCCAGCCACGGCCTGGCTCATGAATATTAATTAAGTTATGTGAAATCTGATTTGCTGAAAGGCAGATGTTAGTAGGTGCGCTTTAGCCAATAGTTGGATTAGTGCATGATGTTTTAATTCAGTCGAGTGCTAAAGCAGCCGGTTGGCAGATGCTTCTGCAAGGTCGTGACGTTTTTGTTTTAGCCTATGCATCTGGCTACTTTGTGCCCTTCATCCTGCTGTCCGCTAGTTTATCTGCCAGAAAGTAGAGTTTACAGTCATTTCTAGAGGTTTTCTGGATCAGGTATGATGATGGCTATGCTTCTGATTGACTGATTATGTTGTGTATGAGTGTGTTTCGGTTTAACATTCAGTTGTTAAGATTTTCACAGCTCTGTTTTGAGCGTGAGAAACTCATTCGAGCCGATGTGTAAACCCATAGGCTTTTGTGGTCACAAACGTGTTAAGTGTTTTCTTTGAATGCAGGTTTGTGTTGCCTAAGTGTTCTTAGTAGGGCATTTACTTGCATATAGAGTCTCATTCTTCCGTGCTCTTACTGAGAATGAAACTTATACAGGTTACATCTGGCAGTTTCCCAGCAAATGCTTCAAAAGTTTGGTGTCTTTTGAAATTAAATTAATACTTTTATTCATCAAGGACACATTAAATTGATCAAGTCACAGTAAAGAATTTTGATATTTTCATTTTTTGTAATCGCTGATACCGAGTACCGATCCCTGTATTTGTAATTTAAAAAAAAAATATTGGGTAGAGAAACCAAAAGAATGCTAATCATATTAGTTGTCTTAATTCGTTTGGCAAATAGATATTTACCTCAGTTATTTTCATGTATAATAATGCCTGATAAATGGACTATAGGAGCTTCTGTTACTTTCACTCTTCATTCTATTCAATTCTATTCAGTATTCTATATCTTTTTTTTTTATCTTTCATTACATTTCAGCTTGATCTAACAGTAGTTTTCAAGCACAGAAATTAAATAAAGTAAAAAAAAAAGTAAAATAGCACTCCATAAAGTCCCCATGATATTAAAATTGAAGTTTTTTGGCTTTTAGGATGAATGTGTTAATCTTACCTATCTATAAGCTAGTTATCTATAAACTAGTGAGCTTCAAAACAATGACAAAATTCACATTTAGAAGATATAAGCGTTCAAATCTTAGTCTCTCACTTCCACCAATATGGATCAATGATTTTGATGACATCACTGCAGTTCAGCTTCTCATCAGAGTTTTTATCCAATCAAAGGCTCTCTAGAATCTGAAGCCACGCCCCCTACACTATAAATAGTTGCTGAAGTTGTGGCTGAAATTGTTCACTCATTTACTATTTTCTACATGGTGAATGGCACACAGTGCACTATATAGGGGATAGGGAACGATTCAGACAGTTTAAATATCTTTCCATTGAGGCGAATGAAGTCTGGTTTCACGTTAGTGTCACGCGAATCGCCTCAGCTCCGGGCCAGAGACACAATATACAGAGCGGATCATGTGATCGAGTCCACGCGGAACAAAAAACGTATCGGACCCGTTGAATTCGGCACAGAATGCTGTATTTTAAAGTGATATGGAGGAGATTCGATTAGAGATTAGGAGGAAATCACGGCTCTGGCTGAGCTGTGATATAAACTAAACGCTATTGGCTATTTAAAAAAGGGGAGGAGCTGCTCAATATGTCCCGCCCTCTCTTCCCGTTTCAGTCGAAAGTCTGTCAACACATTGAATAACGCTGTTTTACAGACCCCAAACTTTTGGAAACACACATGTATGTTGGAGCTGCTGGTTAATTTCTGCACCACTAATGGCACCAAACCATATTGACTAAATAATTGTTTTCTTCTGCTCCGCCTCTTATCTTCAGACACACAGGTAGTCCCGCCCCCAAACTCACACCATTGGTCGAGTCAGAATATTGATACATCACACGCTGCTGATGTAAGTGTCATGTGTGTGTTTTACAGGCCGTCTGACAGATGAGTTGTTGAACTTTCAGGGCAGTTCATTACAGCAGCCTCTTCTTTATTCTCATCACGTTTGCAGACTTAAGCATTTTAAAACAATTAGCCTGTAAAGGTGATGTAGGAGAGCCAAGACCGGACGCCTCCCCTCGCGCTCTCTCTCTCTCAGCACTTGTCTTGTCTTGACTGGTGGTATGAATAATATCAGCCAGATGCTTTTTGGCAGGAGCTCCCCATGCGGCCGATCCAAAATGGAGTAGCGTAGGGCCACAGTTTCCACTTTGCTCATTAGGAATGACAGCCAAATGTGCTCTTAGAAGGATCTGCAGTCTCAAGGTGAATTATAATCAGCCAGGACACGCCACGTCCTTTAGTTCTACGCTTATTTTACTTTCTTGCATGAAGTTTGACGCAAGATTATTAATGTTAACTAAAACTAAAACCATTCAAAAAAACATATTTGTTACATGCAATAAAATAAACGTTAACTGAAATAAAATAAAATATAAAAAGTGTAAACTCTAATTTTCATTTAGATGAACTTGAACTACTAAAATAACTAAAACTTACATAAAAAATAATAAAAAAACTACAGATATATTTTTAAAAATGAACAAAAATGACAAATACAAGCAACAAAGTTTCTAAAACTTTTATTAAAATAAAAATAAAAAGTAATATTAAATATTATAATACAATAAAATTGGTTTGTAGTTTGTTCTGCTTAGCAACACATTTCCTAAAGCGTAATGTCAAAATCAGATGTTGCTTTAGTATCATTGAGATACTATTATTTTTTATATTTTGAATTAGTTTAATTTAGCATTTTCTGTACAGTTTGAGCAATTTAATACTGTATTTATTTGAGTAATATTGTAATATTTGAGCAATATTGTTTTTTTTTTAAATGTCTATATTGTTATGTTGGTTGTTTTTATTCTCATTTCTGTTTTATTTTAGTACTTCAACTTAAACTAAATGAAAAGAGAAATATTGCCATGGCAACTAGACCAGTTTATGTTCATTTTACTGCAAGTAACAACAATGTCTTTTATGGTTTAGCTTTTAGTGAACTATATTAACCCTGATTCCACTATGATTGTTTCATTGCTTATCTTAAGTAACATTTTTCGGACATGACTTGAGTGCATCAAAATGACAGGCTCCGCCCCCAGATAGTTTGATTAGAGGCTCCGCCCCCAGATTGTTTGATTAGAGGCTCCGCCCCCATACAGTGTGTGGGAATAGTGGAGGTGTTGAACTGCTTTGGTTTATCACGGGGTTTTCCACCGAGTGTGTGTGTGAGAATGCGTTCTGGGTTTTTCTTGCAGGAAATACAGTGGTCTAATCTGAAACGCTTGACACCAATTGCTGCATCACAGCAAAGCATCTACTGTACAGTTTACTCAGTGCTTTATTTGTAAAGTGGGAGGTCCCGGAGCGCAGAGGGGGGGTGGATCCGGCGACTCAAAACGGGGGTTGGAGGTAACGGAACAAAAAAAATAAATAATAATAATTACACTGCCTGCGTAGCTTCTCTGCAGGGACAGCGCCAGCTGAGTGGGTGCTATAGATAGATCATTGACGGGGAGCTGCGCAAAACTTGGCCACTAAATATTTAATATTCAGTTATGTTAATGATCACAATTAAAGTTTTAATTTTATTAAATTGAACAAGTAGGCTACTTAAATAACATTCAGCATTCAATCAAATATTCTAAAAGATGTAGGCTATTATTAATAATAATGTTTATTTATTTTATTACAGATAGAACAAATAAATTAATAATAATGACTGTTATTTCAACAAAATATCTCGTTATTTCGAAATAATATGTGTGCGTGCATCTGTAAATCCGGTGACGCGTGTATTGATTTTTATTAATAAAAACAATAAAGTGTTTTCTCTAAAAGTGTCGACTCAGCTGCAAAGATGAAGTTGACGATCGCCATCTCCGTGTGAACGCACTTATAGAGAGAAATGCACATAAATAGGCCTAATGGATTACATAATCAGAGAGTAGCCTTTTTCCTTTTTCGTTTTGAATTATTTCGTTTAAAGACATTTCAAGCTTTGTGTATTTGATGTATTTGTCATGTCTGTGTGAGGCATACACTGAGTTTCGTGCTGCAGTTCACGTGCAATGCAAGTGAGCGCGCTGGCGCCTCCGTTATATTTTTTTCGTATTCAATAAATAGGCCTACAGGCAAATGGTTGATGAAAATTTGATTAAAATTAAGATACAATTTATACAAAACGAAATTCACTTTAAAGAAAGGCTTTCTAAACAACTTCAACTTCAACGGACAAAATCATGTCTGACCCGCTCCATGTCTCATATTGCGCATCCTATCTTACTCGGTCGTGCTGTTCACTTTTCATAAATCAACATAAATGAAAAAAAAAACAAAAACATTATAATATTTTAACAAATATGAAACTAAATGTGCTTTTTTAATGGCTACAACGGCATAGTAGGCCTACATACTCTCTATTTGTACACATTTCTGCACATTAATTTAATTCTGAATTTTGCACACACAAGTGAAAGGCATTTGTTCAGATCAAGTTCACGGATAATTGTGCGTTATTAATCATTATGATACTAAAATCCTGACAAATATGCTATGTACAAAAAATCAGATGAGCCCATAATATGAACGCATTTACACGTTAAGCATTTTCCTCCCATATATAGAAAACCATTATAAGAACGCTTAATGTGGCAGATTAGAATGTCCCCTTATTATGTCGAAATAACGAGATATAATGTCGATACTAGGCTACTGTGTCCACCGTGGTCTCCTTTTTGATCAGCAGAAACGATTTTTGCTTGTTTGGGATCTGACTGTCTATAGCGTCTTTTTGACATTTTTCCCCTGAGTGAAACGATCGAGGCTAACATCAATCTCAACTCGTACAACAAGCGCGCAAGTCATGTGTCACAAACATTGAACACTAAAACAGTAATTTTATTTTATTTAGGCAATTAATTTTATTGACACGGGAGGTGCCGGATCCAATAAAAAAGGTTCCGGATCCAATGTCGGAGGTGCCGGAACATGTTCCGGCGTGTTCCGGCTCAAATTAAGCCCTGAGTTTACTGTAGTACATCATATACTGTGTGAATCTGTTTAGTCAAGTGGGCATAATTGGCGCTGACGCTCACACACTGGGCATCACAGGGGCAGCGGACACTTTTGTACCAACTTCCTTTGGCGCAGGACGGTCACGATGCATCTACACGTGTGTGCGTGTGCGTGTGTGTGTTTTGGGTCCTCTGCAGTCATGGCTTAGAGCTACAGTCTTTTAAGTCCTTGTTTTCTGCAAGCTCTGCATAACTCTGCTAACTAGCAGCCTCGCAGGGTTCACATGAGCAAAGCAATATCTGAATCTGTTACAATGGCAGAGTGGTTTGTATCTGTATCTGTATTCAGATCAAATCAGATGTGGAGTTTGTCCAAACGGAAAAGGACATTTTACATTCCCTTTGTTAACATATAGCAAACTCCAGTTTATTATCAGATCTGATGACACAGTGCAACAGTGCGACGTTTACAACAATATTCAATTCGTTTTTCTGTCATTCGGGATTTCTTAGTAAAAAAATTAGTTTTACTCTGGATTTTTGCCTGATAAAATATTTTAAAGCTTTGCATAACAAGAAAAATATTTATTTTTATTTAATTTTCCTGACTTTTCTAGATCTAGAAATTCAGAAATCTCTTGTAAAATTCGGCTACGTCACATATTGTTTAGTTGTTGATTGGGTGAATTAAAATAATAAATGTCTTTAATATTTATAATTAATATTATTTTGTAATATTGTATATATCGTATAATAAAATAAATGTTAATTAAATAAATAAATAGATACAAATAAATAATAATAATGAAGAAATAAAATGTAAGAATATTCAAATTTAAATTTGCAACAAATGCATCAATATTCAAAGGCCCTTTAACTTTTCCAGTCATTTGATTATTAATAAAATATTTTTTTCTCTTAGTTTCTACCTGATAAAATTCTTATGAGGTTGGCGTAAGTAACAAAGTACTCAAAATGCGTAAAAACACCCATGACTCTTTACAATTGTATTAATTTACATGACTTTTCCCGGTCTAGAAATCAGTTAAAATTAGGGGTTGATGGGGTTGATTAGGGAAATTGTTGAGGGGGTGAATTAAAATATTAAATGTTTAATACATAAAATACAAAACTATAAAAATCCAACAATATTCAAAGGCCACACAACTTTTCCAGTCGTTCGATATATATTAGTAAAATATATATTGTTTTACTTTCAGGTACTTTAGAGCTGGGCATTACTAGAATAATGTTTAAACTGTACAAAAACATGTATAAAAAATTAATGAAATTTTTTTTTTTTCATTATTATTTACCTGACTTTTCAGATTTAGAAATCACTATATATACATTCAGTCAGATGGTGTGTTTCCAGATAAGTGAGCGAGTCTTAACAGAGTAATCTGGATGATGCCGTGAGACAGAGACAGAGAAGACGACACACACGGACCGACCGGATGAGAAACCGGATGAGCGAGTGTAAAGGGAAAGTGTGAGGTTTGGGTTCAGGGAAGAGGACAGACAGATGAGGATAAAATCATTGGAGGATCCGATGGGATGTGACCAGAGCTTTCAGGAAGGACATGGAGAAAGTGTGTGTCTGTTTTCCTTAACTCTGTGTTCAAGTGTTGGTCTCAGTGGAAGTCTGAGAACAGAACATCCTGTTGGGGGTGTGTGTATGTATGAGTGTTTGTGTATTTGTGTGAGTATTTGTGTGTGTGTGTGTGTGTGTGTGTGTGTGTGTGTGTGTGTGTGTGTGTGTGTGAGAGAGAGAGAGAGAGAGAGAGAGAGATGTGTATCTGAGGCTGATCACTATATATTCCAAATAATGTAAAACCTCATCAGAATTATGTGTGTGTTTGTGTGAGAGTGTGTGTATGTCTGTGTGTTTGTGTGTGTGAGAGAGAGCGTGAGTGTGTATATTTGAGGCTGATCACTATATATTCCAAATAATGTAAAACCTCATCAGAATTATGGCTGTGCGATTAATCAAAATCGTAATAAAATCGCGATGCGAACGTGCAATTTCTAAACCGCTGGATTTTTCAGCCAGCATTACGACATGGAAGAAAGCAAGAAACCAGGAAGGTAAACCAGGTGAACAATAATAAAGGCATTTGCGAACTACACACCTTACAACGATATTTATGCAAATAAATGGTGCCTGCAAACATCATCAATAAAGCCGGCTTCCAAAAAAAATAGACAAGTATGAGTAAGGAAATATTATTTCAAAATTATAATATTGATAAAAAATTGTGATAGTATTTTTTTTTTTTTGTCCACATCACACGGCCCTAATCAGAATTACACAGCACTAACAGCACAATGCATCTTTATGTATGATTTATGGTGTGTGTGTGTTCACGTTTACACACATGACCTTGCTGTAAGTCACATTGAGCCTGTAGAAAAGTCAGTGCATCATGATTAGTCCTGCGGGAAACTTTTATCTAGTCATGCAGTTCCAGGAAAGGAGGAACGGCCGAAATCTCCAGATCTGTCGAGTCGACTGTAATTCTTGTTATGCAACGCATTTTCATATCCTATCATTTATGGGTTATATAACATACAATAATAAACTCGCATTTTTAAACATGTAAATCACATTAGTTGGTTACATATCACAATATGACAATGAATAGCTGGATTTTAAATCATTTTACTACTTTTATTTGACGAGATGTTAAATATTCTGATATTTTTTTGTTTTCAATATTGTTTTAACTGGTAATCTTCACTTGAAACAGACTTCAGTTTCTCACTGTCTATCCATGTATGATGGATTTGATTAATATGCCTTCCGTTTAATATGCAAATCAGTTATAATAATACTTTCTTTACTCATGCAGACACTCTTTTTGTAGACTTTGCAATAACAAGCAAGTGTATGAAACTTCACCTGTAACCGCTGTCAATGATTGTAATCCAAATGAGGAACTGGGAAATGCTGTGTGTTGTTGGTGCAAAAGTTCGCAGCTTTAACGAAACCTTTCGGATTCAGTTTAAGGATGTGACACTTTGAGGTCTGACCTCGGGTCAGTAATGCTGTTATGATCCTCCCCGGGTGGGAGAGTCGGGGTTGGATTGTGGAAACTCAAGGTCAGTCGTGCTTTGTGTGTGTGTGTGTGTGTGTGTGCTGCTCTCCTTCACCTCTTCCTCTTCCCATCTTCCTCCCGTCATCACATCCATCCGGTCTGGAGCTTCTTATCAAACTCTCATCTGAGAAAGCTTATGATTCAACTGTCATTTCAATAACTAATTGTACAATGAGTACATTGCAGATAATGTGATTGATTCTCAGTTGAAAGCATCCACAGCACCTGCAAAAGTACCCACAGGCGTCACACAAAGCAAACGCTTGGTCTCAGAAGACTTGGAATATTCCAGTATAAATATCTAAACATTCTTAAATCAAGACGCATTTACTGGAGAAGCAAAATGACTGAAGATATTCAGGGCCCTATTTATTTTAACGATCTAAGCGCATGGTCTAAAGCGCACGGCGCAAGTTCACTTAAGCCGTGTCCGAATCCACTTTTGCTAGTTTAACGACAGGAAAAATGGTCGGCGCTCCCGGCGCATCATGGTCTAAAAGGGTTGTCCCTATTCTCTTAAAGAGTAATGGGTGTGTTTTGGGATTTATGTGCATTAAACCAATCAGAGTCTCTTCTCCCATTCCCTTTAAATGCGCGCTCGCGCCATTGCGGATTCACTATTTACATGACGGAATTTGATTGTGGAAAGACCGAACGCGTCTCCAGAGCGCAAACGGATCTGCTCGTGCGCAAGGTCAAAGTGCGCAAACAGACCTTCTACGGGACAAGCCGGATTCCACCATATCTTTATGTACACAATAATAATCTTTTACATTGTAATCCTTTTAATTTTAATCTTTGGCATGTTTGTGTGCTGCTGTGCGTCCTGTGTGTTTAATAAGCAGAGTGTACGCACATTGTGGACCCGCACATTACTAACGCGCTCATTAAATAACAAAAAAATATTGCGGCATTGACTTTAGACCAGGTTTCAATCGGTCAATGGCTCAGTCTATTTCAGTTCCTTAAAATAGCAACACACCAACAATGCGCCAGAACACACACCTCGTTTTCAGATCAGCAGCCCATGGGCGCACAAATGGACACAAATGCATTTGCTATTTAAAGGGGGGGTGAATTAATGTTTCATGCATACAGAGTTTTTTACACTGTTAAAGAGTTGGATTCCCATGCTAAACATGGTCAAAGTTTCAAAAGTTAAGTTGTACGTTTGAAGGAGTATTTTTGTTCCAAAAATTGTCCTTCCGGTTTGTCACAAGTTTCGGAAAGTTTTTTTCGAGTATGGCTCTGTCTGACGTAAGAGAGGGCGGAATTTCCTTATATGGGTCCTAAGGGCACTTCTCCGGTAAGATCGCGGGCGCGCGCGCACTCGTAAACCAGAGCAAGAGAGTGAAAGCAGTTCGCCATCAAAGCGCCCTGCCCGGCTTTTGGGAAGTCAATGTCACCAAAGAAGTGTGTTTTTGGTTGCCAGGGCAAGACAACCCTGCACAGATTCCCAAAGAACCCGGCGTTAAGGCACCCGTGGATGGAGTTTGTTTTCCTTAGCATAAACAGAGTTGTGTAAGACTGTTGTTCCCTGCATTTCGACGATGATTGTTTTATAAACAAAGCCCAGATCGTCTAATGCTTAAGGATCGAGCAGTCACAATGATAAAGGTTCGCGGTCGTGCGTTGGAACGGTGAGTAAAACTGTTGAACAAATGTCTCTGTGTGTTGTTAGCTCGGCGCGTTAGTTGTTAGCTCACAGCTGTGTGTTGTTAGCTCACAGCTTTAGCTTCGCCCACACGGCCCGCCCCCAGCCGCTCGTTTTTTTCCGGAAAGACTCGGTACAGCCAATCTTGCAATTAAAAATATAATAAAACAAAAGACTTTTTGGAGATATGAAGGATGCAATATTACTCTATAGGTACTCAAGATTAACAGGAGATTAAGTGAAAATGAGCATTTCACCCCCCCTTTAAACAACGTGGTGCAGGACGTGAAAACGATAACTGCGTCGGGCTGAAACTAGCAAAAAACACTTGCGTCGTGTAAGATAGGTCCCTAAAGGCCCGTTCACACCAAGCACGATAACTATAAAGATAACGACAAAGATAACTATATATGCGTCCACACCAACGAACGATAACGGTCTTTTTATTCTAAGCACGCGCGCGCGCACGCCCCATTTTAAATGCGCGAGACCTTTAAATTAGAAAGGATTCTGATTGACTGTCAGTGTTTTATCGTTTGACAGCTGAAAAAAAATCGTTCTGAAAGTGATCCCAACGATATCGTTCCTCATATCTTTATCGTTATAGTTGTGGTGTGAACTCTGTTATTCTTTAATATGGAGAACGATTTTTAGAATTATATCTTTATCGTTATCTTTATAGGTATCGTCCTTGGTGTGAACGGGCCTTAAGTCTTGCTTGATATAAACATTTATAAAAATTATTTATGCTTAAAACATAAATTATCTGCCAATTGGGTCAGAAAATTAATCTTGTTTTCCCTATGAATTAAGTTTATTTTTCTGACCCCACTGACAAATAATTTTTCTTGTTTTAGCCACAAACTCACTTAATTTTGATACATTTTTCATTAAAGCTACAGTCATTTTTTAAGTTGATTCTTAGCAAAGAGCACTTTGTTCTTTCAAAATTATATGTGCTCATTGATGTGTAATTACTTCTACCAACTAATCAAGTATTCTCGTAAGCGTAGAATCTGCCATTCACGATACATACGAGCGAGTCGCTCGGGTGGCGGCAGCCATGTTGCACCTCCATCTTGAAAATGCATTAGCCAAAGAGGGACATACCTGGAAATTCAAGCTTTGCCTTTCACGCTTTTACACTCAGTGGCACCGTGACGAATGCGAGGGGGAGATTACTCGCGACTGCCGGCATAACGATACCACTGATACTTTACTAAGATTGGCATTGCATTCGTTTGGGAACCTGATGGCTGCTGTTAGCAATGAAATGGTACTAAAATAACGAAAACGTAAAACTATTATTCGTTTTACATAGAGGTCATAACCTACATGTTAACTGACTAAATAACTCAATGCAATTTGTAATAGTTTTCTAAAGTAACCTCATCACTTGAAGGAACACTCGTGGATGAAGTCGAACTGGAAGCCATGTTAATCTTGGAATAAAAGATGGGAGAAAATCTTACACAGTGTAGCTTTAAAGTCCCCCTGTAATCAATAATTGTATGTATCCCTTAAAATTTATTCATGCCTTAAAATATCTTGAATGTAACTTGACACCCTTGCCTCATTTAGTATGCACAGTTCTATGAATATGCAAATGAGCCCCGCCTCCACTCACTCAGCTCAGAGATCCACTGGTTGACGATCACACGTTGATCTGATTGGTTACAAGGTAGTTTGTGACGTCAGAAACACCAGCGATTTCAAAGCGTGTTTTTGAGACTGTCTTTGGTTCACTGCAGTTTTAAAGGGTAACTAAACCCCTGGTCAGAGCCTGACTCCACCCACTGGCAATATTTGAAAAATGCTAGAAAAGTGGGCAGACCCCAGCGGAGATACAGGGGACGAACCGTGAGCGGGGGGGGCGTGCACCTGAGAGTCCTGCTGTCAGACTGTCTAAAATGGAGAGTTTGCTCACAGGGTCGCAAGACGATGTAAATATGCATCTGATGAGTATTATCGAGTTGATGTCAATAGCGCGCGCTTTCTATATGCATATTCATATTTTGCCGCTGCTATGTGAAAAAATCCAGCAAAATGCGCCGACGGGTTTGTCGACCCCAGAGGATTTACTTTAGCCTAACCATAAATTGTGATTAAAATATATATGATCACTCACATCAAGACGCCGCTGCAGTGGTGGAGTCCATGCAGGATCGAGGAGCAGCGTTTGGCACTGCGTCGCTGTTCAGCGCGAGCTGTGTGGAGAAGCCCATTTCCACCTCTATTGCGTTGGAAAAGCAATTCCGCGTAAAATGCAGGTTTTACAGTCACGGTCTTCCAGACCAAGTGCATTCAATCACTGGCGCCTAATTTCCAAGTCTGCTGGAAAGCTATGCAGTCCAGCAGTGCTGTTGCACCCAGCAACACTACTACACCATAGACTGTACTACACCTACCACTGTACTAAATACAGATAAATCTACGCTAGCTCATCCAAGGGCGTGGTAGTTCGTACCAAGGGAGGGCGTGGTGAGCTGGAACCTGCCTACGTCACGCAGTACCGCTTACGTCACGCAGTACCGCAACATCCAATAGGAAAATTCGACTGCAGTAGCCACCGTTCAACCTGAAGAGGGCAGCACTCAGACGTTTTTACACCATATATTGTAGAATTAAAACACTTTATACCCAAATGTCAAAAAAGTTACTCGAATCAATGAACAGCACTAATAAAGCCCCATTCTTACAGATCATTAACTAAAAAAAGTTGGTTTAGGGTTTAGTTACCCTTTAAGGAGGAAATACTCAGCAATGCTGTCGACTTATGAATTTACACATGCTTTGTCTTAAAGCATATTAAAAACACCACATAGACATATAAACAACATTAAAAGCTTGTTTATTTTAAAGAAGTCTTAATATCTTCAGTCATTTTGCTTCTCCAGGAAATGTATCTTGATTTAAGAATGCTTAGACATTTGTGCTGGAAAACAAGACATGTTTTGCTAAGTGAGAACAGGGTTGATAAATGAGTAAAGTTTTTTACACTGACATTTTAATGCACTTGGCAGATGCTTTTATCTTGCACTGCATTAGTTCACTGTATTAGTTCTTCATCAGTTCTCTCTCTCTTTCTCTCTCTCTACAGGCACAATGCGTCCGGTCCAGCGCAATTTCTACGACCCGTCCTCGTCTCCGGGAAAGGGCATCGTGTGGGAATGGGAAAACGACTGTGGATCCTGGACTCCTTATGACATGGAGTTGTGCGTGAGCATCCAGAACGCGTACGAGAAGCAGCACCCCTGGCTGGACCTGAGCTCGCTGGGCTTCTGCTACCTGGTGGACTTCGACGGGATGTCCCAAACCAACCGGCAGAGTCAGAGAAAGCGGCGCATTCGTCGGCGGATGGACCTCGCGTATCCGCTAATCGCCGGATCGATCCCCAAATCCCAGTCCTGGCCCGTGGGCACCAACTCGGGAACCCCGTGCACATGCCAGCAATGCATGCTGGTCCACAGCACACGGGCCGCGTCGAACGCCATCTTGGCTCTGCAACAGAGACGACGACTCTACGGGGCGGACCCGACGAATGCTGTCGTCAGGCAGAGCAACACCTTCGCTGGCTCCTCCCTCTGGTCGCCCACGACGACTGTTGCTAGGGGACACCATAACAACATAAAGGTCGGTGGAGGTGGAGGTGGGAAGATGGAGATGAACGGGGGGAGTTTCTCGTGCGTTCCTGCGCTCGTGACGCTTCCGACCAATCACACGCTTACTATTAACGGGCAGAATAATCTGAACCGGCCGGGAACGCAGCGGATCACGGTGACGACGAGCAGAGGATCCATTCCTCCAGGGTAAGAGATTATCTATCTATCTATCTATCTATCTATCTATCTATCTATCTATCTATCTATCTATCTATCTATCTATCTATCTATCTATCTATCTATCTATCTATCTATCTATCTATCTATCTATCTATCGTTCTATCTATTGTTCTATCTATCATTTGATTGTTCTATGTATTGTTCTATCTATCGTTCTATCATTCTTTCTATTGATAGATAGATAGATAGATGGATTGATTTATGTATGATTCATTTGCATATCTTTATTTTGAGCTGTTTGTACTCTTTTTGCATCACTTTTCTTTGTTTATTGATGCTTTTCAGTTTTGTAGAGATTGATTGCCTTGAACAGGGAAATAATCAATAGTGTCCTTTTGCACTGTGACAGTGAATCAGTCAAACACACTGTGAAACACACACACACACACACACACACACACACACACACACACACACACACACACACACACATTCTCTCTCGCTCTCTCTCTCTCACACACGCGCGCGCACACACACTCAAGCGCATTGTTGCTGTAATGCATCTATAAATCTTGTCCTTTCCTCTGAGCGTGTGAAAATCATTGTTTGAGTGTGTCTTTGGTCAAGTTAAACCGCATGCGAGTGTGTGTGTGTGTGTGTGTGTGTGTGTGTGTGTGTGTGTGTGTGTGTGTGTGTGTGTGTGTGTGAGAATCGTTTGCCATCCAGATCCAGGCTGTGATACACAGGGGGAAGATGAATAATGGATCAAGGCAAAACGGAGCCTCAGCAGAGAGAGAGAGAGACACACACACACACACACACACACACACACACACACACGCACGCACGCACGCACGCACACACACACACACACACACACACACAGAGTAAAGCACCTAATGAAGGGCTGTAAATCCTAGGAAATGTGAAGTTGCGCTGAAACCACAAACACACTTCAGCAGAAACACAGAGAGCGGCGCAGAGACGAAGAGAGACTGAGAGAGAAAGAGTGTAATGGCAGATAAGTTTGCATTGTTCCCAGGCGAGCGGTTCCACACACAGGATGAGCGTGGTTCACACACACACACACACACACACACACACACACACACACTCATGCAGATAGCGTGGTATAAACAAGCATCACGTGCAGTGAACACACTGTCGATCTCTCAGCTGTGTGACATGAAACACACACACAGACTACAACAGTGAACATCTTTCATAGGTTTTCATACTAATGCAATTACATTGTCTATCCACTACCACTGAAATAGTGAAGTCTGGCTTACAATTTGCTGTTTAACAGGTTTCACTATCTGCCTGAAAGTATTTTGACCCTTTTTACTGCGGCGTTTACCCCTGATAAATAATAAATACTGATAAATCCTTGTCCGACAATGAAGATATACAACCTGAGAATCATTTTCCTGGACAGAGTTCCAGCAATCATGTTGTGTTTTCACTCGATGTTCTTCTTGTATTCCAGTACAAATATCTAAAAATTCTTAAATCAAGATGCATTTGCTTGAGAAGCAAAATGACTTGATAAATGTTTAGATGTTTGTAGTGGAAAAAGACAAAAATACTAAGCTAGAAAGTCCTTTTTTTTTTTTTTTTTTTTTTTTTTGCTGTGGAATCAGCTGTTCAGAATCAGACGATGCCATATTCGCAAATGAATCACTTTTGAACTTTTCAAACGGCTCAGTTTGATTCATTCGCTCAGTTCACTCAGTTTCTAGCAGTTACATTGAAATAATACCAGGATACTTTTAAAACAGAGAACACAAAGAGCATCAGATGAAGTGATTTTTACCTGCAATCCCTTTTAGGAAATGTTTGTCATTTGTCAGCAATGAAGCAGATCTTTATTGTACATGCAGCTTGTGAACGACTCTATTGCAGCTAAAGACAATAAATCCCATATTAATAACAGGATCAAAAGAAAAGTATCCAATCCATTTGATGATGTAAGGCTAGAAACACTTCTGGTTATGATGTTTTGAGACCGGTCATACAGAAGGAAGTGTGTGATTTTGCACCGCCACTAGAGGGCAGAGTCGGACAGATTCTGATGCCACGAACTCACCATGGTACGGGATCCACAGTTTCACCAGAACACCACAGTTCAGTTTTCCTCTTGACTCATTTATGCGATTCACTTTTCACTGAACATGAACGTTTGTGAGATTTAATTCCCTCTGAAGAGTTTTGAGGTTAGTGAGTGTCAGTGATCTGTGTATTTATTTTATTTATTTTATTCATTTTTTCATGTCTATTTGTTAATGTGACTATGTGAGCTTTGTGAATGCAGTAATTCATTTAGTTTTGTATAGTAACGAACATTTTTATTTTAAAGTTAAAAATTAAAGTGAGACCCGTTAGAATCAGGGCATCTTATCTTATCTTATCTTATCTTATCTTATCTTATCTTATCTTATCTTATCTTATCTTATCTTATCGTAATGTAATCAATAGGCCTATTTAGCAGAATCATTTTTTGTTGTGTTTGTTGCATTAATTGTTACTGTATGTTGTGTTTGTTGCATTAGTTGTTACAGTATGTTATGTTGTTTTATATGTTGTGTTGTGTTACAGTATGTTACGTTGTGTTGTGTTGTGTTTGTTGTGTTAGTTGTTACAGTATGTTATGTTATGTTGCGTTATGTTATTGTGTTACAGTGTTACGTTGTGTTGTTTGTTGTGTTACAGTGTGTTACATTGTTTGTTGTGTTATAGTATGTTGTTTTTTGCGTTAGTTGTGTTGTGTTAGTTGTGTTAGTTGTGTTAGTTGTGTTATGTGTGTTATATGTTGTCACGGTGTTACGTTGTGTTGTGTTTGTGTTAGTTGTGTTACAGTATGTTATGTTGCGTTATGTTATTGTTGTTACAGTGTTACATTGTGTTGTGTTACAGTATGTTATGTTGCGTTGTGTTTGTTGTGTTACAGTATGTTATGTTGCATTTTATGTTGTGTTGTGTTTCAGTATGTTGTGTTGTGTTTGTTTTTACAGTTTGTCATGTTGTTGCGTTATGTTGTGTTAGTTGTGTTACAGTAAGTTATGTTGTTTGTGTTAGTTGTTACAGTGTGTTATGTTATGTTGCGTTATGTTATGTTGCGTTTTGTTGTGATACAGTGTGTTGTGTTGTGTTACAGTATGTTTTGTTGTGTTACAGTGTGTTTTGTTGTGTTACAGTGTGTTGTGTTGTGTTTGTTGTGTTACAGTATGTTACATTGTGTTGTGTTTTGTTGTGTTACAGTATGTTATGTTGCGTTTTATGTCGTGTTGTGTTACAGTGTTACATTGTGTTGTGTTTGTTGTTACAGTATATTATATTGTGTTGTGTTTGTTGTATTACAGTATGTTACGTTGTGTTGTGTTGTGTTTGTTGTGTTACAGTATGTTGTTGCGTTTTATGTTGTGTTGTGTTACAGTATGTTGTGTTGTGTTTGTTGTGTTACAGTATGTCATGTTATGTTGTGTTATGTTGTGTTAGTTGTGTTAGTTGTTACAGTATGTTATGTTATGTTATGTTGTGTTACAGTGTGTTTGTTGTGTTACAGTATGTTACATTGTGTTGTGTTTTATGTTGTGTTACAGTATGTTATGTTGCGTTTTATGTCGTGTTGTGTTACAGTATGTTACATTGTGTTGTGTTTGTTGTTACAGTATTACGTTGTGTTTGTTGTGTTACAGTATGTTACGTTGTGTTGTGTTTGTTGTGTTACAGTGTGTTGTGTTGTGTTGTGTTATGTTGTGTTGTGTCACAGTAAGTTATGTTGTGTTAGTTGTTACAGTATGTTATGTTATGTTGCGTTATGTTGCGTTTTATGTTGTGTTGTGTTACAGTGTGTTGTGTTGTGTTGTGTTACAGTGTGTTGTGTTGTGTTACAGTATGTTGTGTTACAGTGTGTTGTGTTACAGTGTTTTGTGTTGTTACAGTGTGTTTGTTGTGTTACAGTATGTTACATTGTATTGTGTTTTATGTTGTGTTACAGTATGTTATGTTGCGTTTTATGTCGTGTTGTGTTACAGTATGTTACATTGTGTTGTGTTGTGTTTGTTGTTACAGCATATTACGTTGTGTTGTGTTTGTTGTGTTACAGTGTGTTACAGTGTGTTACGTTGTGTTGTGTTTGTTGTGTTACAGTGTGTTACAGTGTGTTACGTTGTGTTGTGTTTGTTGTGTTACAGTATGTTATGTTATGATATTGTGCTGTGTTGTGTTATATATTATCATCATAATGTAATCTATAGGGCTGCCCTCAACTAAAGATTTTTCTAGTTGACTAGATGGTTCATTTAAGTGATTAGTCGATTAATCGCACATGTATATTAATAAGCCAGATCATAACAATGAGCCTTTAATATTCTATCCCGTACACAGCCTCCACAGCGCTCACACACACACGCAGAAAGCTCGCCCCAGCGCTCACACACACACACGCAGAAAGCTCGCCCCAGCGCTCACACACACACACGCAGAAAGCTCGCCCCAGCGCTCACACACACACACGCAGAAAGCTCGCCACAGCACTCCGGCTAAACCGATGATGATGAACGAGTCGCGAATAAACGGCAAGGAGACTGTGAACATTTGAATAATTGACAGATAAACGAGTGTTTCTGTGTTTTGCTCTGCGGTGATGAAGTCGGCGATCGTGACTCGTCATCTCTCCACAGAAGTGCACGCGTCTATATCCACGCTTCATAACATAATCTGAGAATAATGGTTTTCCATTTGAATCGGTTCATTAAAATAGAAGCTCAAGCTTTGGACGTGTGTGTGTCTCACGTCTGTGTTCATGCTGAGTTTCGGGTTAATTTTTGATGCGCTCAAGTTCACAGAGACCGAGGCGGCAGAACGCACAATATTAGTTACTGTGTTACACAAATACAACATGACGTATTAGGCTACTCTTAATGTAAGACCAAAAATGACGGGGATATTCGTGGCGATAGCCAACAATACATGTAAGGGTCAAAATTGATTTTTCTTTTATGCCAAAAATCATTAGGATATTAAGTAAAGATCATGTTCCATGAAGATATTAGTGAATTTCCTACCGTAAATATATAAAACATGTATTTGTGTGAGTGAATGCTGCACAATCGCCAACATAAATGAACAACTTTAAAGGAGATTTTCTCAATGTTTTGATTTTTTTGCACCCTCAGATTCCAGATTTACAATAGTTGTGTCTCGACCAAATATTGTCCTATCATAACAAACCACACATCAATGGAAAGCTTATTTATTCAGCTTTCAGATGATCAATAAATCTCAATTTCAAAAAATGTGACTGGTTTTGTGGTCCAGGGTCACATATGCAGTCATAGCGCTTCCACACAAACTCTTGAATACACTCTAAAAAATGCTGGGTTGTTTTAACCCAAGTTTGGGTCAAATATGGACAAACCCAGCCATCGGATTACTTTTTTTTTTTTTTTTTCTTATTACATTTTTAACCCAATGTTTGAGTTTGTCCATATTTGACCCAAAATTGGGTTAAAACAACCTAGCATTTTTTAGAGTGTAGAATTGAGCAGAATCATTCAATCTGATGTTCACAGAAGAACATCTCTTCCATTATGAATATAGGTCTATCTATGTATGATTCATAGTGTTATATGTTGTAATTCAGATGTATGTTAATCATTTAGTACGTCGGTGAAGTGCTGACGTAAGTGTGTTTGACGCAGGTTGGTTTTCTAAAGAGCTTCAGAACGTCTGCCCCATCTCAATGTTGTGTTTGGCTTTACATATAAACACTAACAGTTTCATAGTTCTCTTCAACTCAACGACCGACTTCCTGTTTCACTTCCTGTGAGCGAGTGTGAGATCAGAAAAGGAAGTGTGTGTTGTTTAACGAGAGCTGGAGATGATGGATTCGGATGAAGACTCGTCGGAGGACAGACGGTAGGACCGTTCTCATGTTGGTTCAGTGACTCGATCACGACTGAAGGCTTTGAGATCTTTAGCAGAGGAGAGATAAGACATGAAGCGAGACGAGTGTGAACGTTTCCTGATGTGTGTTGATATGAGACGCTCTGTTTTACTGCGTGTTAACAGCTTAACTCTATACGCAGGTGTATAGAAATGGTTTCACTTTGTTTGATTTGAATGTAAACAAGTGAACAGTTTAACCCTGTACAGTTTTTTACTTTATTCAAGTTATGTGGTCTAATAACTCCTCTATCAGATGTACATTTCAAACATATTCATTATTAATCTAACGTATAGGCCAATTGAGCTGAATTCTTTTTTATTTACATTTTATTTTATTTTTTATTTTATTAATTCATTGAGTTATGTAATAATTCCATTTATTAAATTATCTATAGGCTAATTGAGAAGACATTTTATTTTATTTTATTTCATTATTTAATTTATTATTTTATTTTATTTGAGTAATGTAATAATTCAATCGATCAAATGTACATTTCAAACATCTTAAGTAATCATTTTAACCAGCAGATTTAAGTAATCATAGACCAGTTGAACAACATTTTTTTTTTAGTTTTAGATTATAATTTCTATTGATTTTTTTTTATTATTATTTTTAAAATTCCATTTATTAGATGACCTACTGGCTAATTGAAGTACTTCAGAGTTTAAAATACCATGTTAAACATTCAGTATCATAGTGTGTGTATATATATACACTATATACATACACACACATACTCCGTTTACATCAGGATTCCCTCATCTAGATGTCAGAAACACATTCTGTGCAGAGTGAAATCCAATATTAAATCAAATTGCTTATAACCATTTGTTATAGTGTTTATCCATAAAAACTATGTATGGATGGAAACAGACTGAAGCGGCCTGGATCTAAATAATGCTCTATCCAATGCAGCCACATAGCAACACCTTGGCAACCACCCACAACATCCTAGCAGTGTTACTTTAATATAATTAAGATGCTATTATAGTTTTCATTAATATTTGTATTTTTTTATTTTGCAAGTAAACTTATCTTAAACGTCTTAACTCTGCAGAAAAACACTAATAACACCCTGCATCCTACAATAGCGTGTCAGATCTAATCAGTGTGAACGAGAAATGAAACCAGATCGTGAGCGATGATGATGATGCTGCTGAAATATGATTAGAAATTGAAACTAGTTTTTAATTTTTCCCTGTGCCTGAAAGATATCCGGGCTTGTAAGTAAACAACAGTGAGATTCACTTGATTTGAGATGAAGGGCTGTTTGTGAGCTGGATAGGCTGATCTTCTCTCCTCAGGGATGAAAATCTCATTTTCTGTGCTTTATTAATTAATTATTTTTTGTTCCTCATGTGATCCGATAAGCTGTAATGATGCTGATGTAATTAAGGCGATATTCAGATGAGCAGATCTTTAGCTTTCTGTTCACATGTGTGTGTGATCTGATGGAGGCTTTGGTGTTTCTTGCTTGTTTTTCTCATGGTGTTTCTCACTGGATGCTGATTGGTCCGTTCAGAACTTAATTTGATTGGACGGTTCCACTGGCTTGAGCGGATGAGGAAGCGTGTGAGTTTTAGGCTGTTTTAGTCTCAGTGTTTTGGACGTGTGTTCATTTCTCATCGTCAGAGGGTTGGCCGGTCTGTTACTGAACATCAGCTGCTAGTGTTTCAGTGGAGATGGAGCATTGAGTGTGTTGATGTCTGTTGTGTTCAGGGTTCCTGCTCTCCCTGTGAAGAATCTCACTGGACCGGGACCCGTCCACCCGGCCTTAGCAGGTACAACACACAAACACGGTTCAATAGTGTAAAAATAACAAAACTTTTATTATATTATTTTATTTTAATATTTTGCAAGTAAACAGCTTAACTGTACAAATGTATGTGTGTATATGAAGAGTTCAGATGCAAAAGCCTCTAAGTGCCATTTGAAATTTTCTTCTAGAATGATAGTTTTTATCAAGCTTGTATATTTAAGTTCAGTAATTTCACTTAAATGGCAATGAAGATTACCTATTAATTGTCATTTAAATGAAATTACTCAACCTAAATATACAAGCTTGATAAAAACTATCATTCTAGAAGAAAATTTCAGATGGCACTTAGAGGCTTTTGCATCTGAACTCTTCATATATATATATATATATATATATATATATATATAATTTTTTTAGGAAGTAAATAGATTAGCTCTGTACAAAGGTTTTATAAAAATTGTTTAATTTTTGTTATTTTTATTTTGTTTTATTTTGCTAGTAAACAACTGTACAAAGGTATATTATTTTTTAATATTGTTATTAAACAAGTAATAAGTCTGTTCAAAGGTATATAAAAATGGTTTAATTTATTTTATTATTTTCATTTTATTTAATTTTGCATGTAAACAGTTTAACTGCAAAGTTATGATTTTTTTGTTTTATTTTTATGTAATGACTCTCTACAAAGGTATATAAAACATTTTATTATTTTATTCTATTTTTCAAATAAACGGCATAACTCTGTAAAAAAATGTATGCAAAACGTTTATTTTATTTTATTTTGCAAGTAAACCGCTTAATAGAGGTGGGCGGATCGATCCTGAAGTATCGATATATCGATACTGACGTGGTATCGAAAAGGATCGATCCTCACATAAAAATATCGATCCAAATGTGTGTTTTTTTACCAGTAATTTTTTTATTCATTTATCACGCAATTCAGTGCATAAAATAAGCTTCTAAGTTGAAAAATAAGCGAATGTTAGCGGATAATTGTGTAGGATAGAACTTTTCTCCTAGTCATCTGGATACAAAACGAAACCAATCAATCACAGAGAACGTTGGATGCTGGTGCTCACAGGCCCAGTGCGTTTGGGAAACAAAGCCTTGCTTAGATGACAGAGAACCAATCGGGAGTTATTTCGCAATAAACAAACCAAAAGTGTACATAACGGTTCAAAATGTTGACGTCAGTAAGATTTTTTTTAATGTAATTAATATTTTTATTCAACAAGGATCGATGCATTAAATTGATCAAAAGTGACAGTCACGGGTTTTACACTGTTAAAAAAAAATCTACTTGTTCATCAAATAATTCTGCATAAAATGTATCATGGTTTCCACAAAAATATGAAACTGTTTTCAACATTGATAATAATAAGAAATGTTTCCTGAGCAGCAAATCACAGCATATAAAATGAATTATCATCATGACTGGAGTAATGATGCAGAAAATTCAGCTTTGATCACATGAATAAATTACAGTTTACTATGACATAGAAAACCTATGTTAAATTGTAATATTCCAGTTTTTACTGTATTTTTTATCAAATAAATGCAGAAGAGAATTAAAAATCTTACAGACCCCAAACTTTTGAACAGTAGGCTAGTATACTAGTAGGCTAGTAATATAATTAGGGTAGTTTTGTAAAAGTCACTGACTAATTACAGGCGAGTTGAGAGCACAAATCACAAAATATTTAGTAGTCATGAAAACGTATTCAGATTTAGCATATTAATGATGCATTCACCTCATATATCATGACACACTGCTCTAGCACAGGAAAGTGCATACAAGTTCAAGTGCATGCTTTTAAAATGAAAAAGTATCGGTATCGGTATCGATATCGGCGATACTGGCCCTGTATTTACTTGGTATCGGATCGATACCGAAATTTGCAGTATCGCCCACCACTACCGCTTAACTCTGTACAGACATATATAATACTGTTTTATTATTTTATTTGATATTTTAGCTGAGTAGTAAATAGCTGAAATCTGTACCAAGGTGTATATAGTTTTTAATCTTTATTTTATTTATTTATTTATTTTTATTGTAACATGCAAGTAAAATAAGTACCAATGAATGATAAAAAAAAGACACAATCAGGAATAAATGAAGAAAAAGTTATCAGACACAAGCCTGCTTTATTGGCGTGGTATAAGAAAGCTTCACACAGATACTGTATGAAAGGAAAGCCTGTAATATAGCGTGTGTGTGTCTCAGGAATGACGGGGATCCTGCTGTGCGCGGCCGGGCTCCCGGTGTGTCTGACCCGCGCCCCGAAGCCCGTCCTGCACCCGCCGGCGCTCAACAAGAGCGACATCAAACCAGTGCCGGGGATCAACAGCATCCGACGCAAGACCAAGAAGAAACACCTGCGCAAAGGTCAGGCAGCAGAGGCCCTGTGTGTGAGTGTGTGCGAGTGAGTGTGTGTGTGTGTGTGTGTGTGTGTCTGTGTGAGTGTGTGTCTGTCTGTGTGAGTGTGTCTGTGTGTGTCTGTCTGTCTGTGTGAGTGAGTGTGTCTGTCTGTGTGAGTGTGTGTGTGTCTGTCAGTGTGTGTGTGTGTCAGTGTGTGTGTCAGTGTGTGTGTGTGTGCGTGCGTGCGTGTGAGAGTGAGTGAGTGTCTGTGTGTGTGCGCGAGTGTGCGTGTGAAAGTGTGTCAGTCTGTGTGCGTGTGTGAGTGTGAGTGAGTGTGTGCACGAGTGTGTGTGCGTGAGTGTGTGCGCGAGTGTGTGTGTGAAAGTGTCAGTGTGTGTGTGTGTGTGTGTGTGTGTGTGTGAGAGAGAGAGAGTGTGTGTGTGTGTGCATGAGTGTGAGTGCGTCTGTGTGAGTGTGCGTGCGTAAGTGTGTGCGCGAGTGTGTGTGTCAGTGTGTGAGAGTGAGTGTGCGCGCGTGTGTGCGTGAGTGTGTGCGCGTGTGTGCGTGAGTGTGTGTGTGTGTGTGTGTGTGTGTGAAAGTGTCTGTGCGCGTGAGTGTGTGTGTCAGTGTTAGTGTGTGTGTGCATGAGTGTGAGTGAGTGTCTGTGTGAGTGTGGGTGTGAGTGTGAGTGCGTGTGTGTCTGTGTGTGTTTGTTTGTTTGTATTCTTGTGTGTGTGTGTGTGTGTGTGTGTGTGTGTGTGTGTGTGTGTGTGTGTGTTTGTCTAGCGATTGATTCTCTCACCTTTTTTGCTGATCTGAGCAGAACAGACTTTACACACAGAGTGTGAAACGAGTAAGAACGGAAAGTAACAAGGTTTCTCTTACACAAGCGCATTACAACTGAAGCCCGTTAGCATTGATCCGCTCATCGTCATACTTCTATACGCTCGCGTGCGTCCGCTCCTGCTAAAGTCAAGCAGCGGGAGTCAGTGTGTGTTGGCAGTCCGACAGCAGGTGTGTGTTCATGCGCTAAAGGTCACGAGACGCTTTGAGGAATAAAGACTGAAGCGCTTGTTTCAAGCAGAGTTTGAAGACTACATTTGTGAAATAAATATGGAAAATCTTCTCTTTAGCATCTTTCAATGTAGTAGTGAGAGTGAAGAGCTTTAAAATCTGGAGTTTGTCTTTGGTTTTCCACAATCATACGGAGCCAGATAAACACACGGCTTCTGTCTGCCACCTGGTGTTTCTGGAGTTCTTAGTAAAAGCTGATCCAGGGACAGATGCTGCAAAATAGCTATTAGCTAAAAGCATTATTATACAGCATCTCCTATTCAGAACTGCACATTTATGTTATTCTGTATCGCCCCGTCAAGTAAACATTAAGTCCACATCTTGTATGTACAGTAGAAGTGGATAACACAACATACACCTGGATCACTATGCTTACTATGTTTTGTTTTTGTTTTATTTTATTTATTTTTTATTTTATTTATTTATTTATTTATTTATTTATTTATTTTTAAAACATTCAGGTAAACAGCTAAACAAAGCTGTATAGAAATTGTAAACATTTTTCATTATATTTTAACTTATTATTATTTATGTATATTTCTTTATATATATATATAAAGAATTCTTCTATATATACTTATTAAAATTTAAGTCAGCAGCTTAACACTGCACAAATGTGTAGGGAAATTGTTTTTGTTGTTTATTTTTTTATGATTTATGCATTATTTATATTTTTTATTTGTTTATGTAAATTGTTTAATTAAATTTAATTATTTCATTTGTGTATTTTTTATATTAGTATGTGTATATATATATATATTTACATGCTAGTAAAGAATAAGAACCAATCAATTATTTTAACAACAATAATTTTATTTTATTTTATTTTATGCAAGTAAACAAATTATGAATGGTTTAAAAAAAAATGTCATAGATTAAGAAAGAGTTGAAGTATCAAGACACTACACTGTGATTAAGTCTGTGTGATTTAAATCTGAATCATTTGTTTGTTCCGTCTCTTTATTTCAGGGAAAAGCCCCGAGGACGTTGTTCGCCGGTACACGGAGAAAGTCAGAGCGGCTCCGGACGAGGTGATTCCCGCACACATGTGATTAATGAGCGTCATGTGACCGGCTCTTGGGTCAGCAGAAGTCTGTCAGTGTCACTCATGTTTGATATCCGTCAGGATTGCACGATCTGCATGGAGAGGCTGAACACAGCGTCCGGATACGAGGGAGTGCTGAACTACAAGGCCATCAAACCCGAACTGGTCGGCAAACTGGGAAAGTGTGGCCACATGTACCATCTCCTGTGTCTGGTGGCCATGTACAACAACGGCAATAAGGTCAGAACCAGAGGAAGACTCTGGTCTGTTTTTCTTCATCTTTATAGAGTTTAACCACACCAAGATCAATCACAATATTAGGACATTTAATGTGCAGCAGGAAAGTATTTGAAACATGCATTTTAATGAGGTATGCATCCCATAATCTTAGTGTTAGTGTTCTTAGCAATCTTAGTGTTTTCTAGTACAAATATCTAAACATTCTTAAATCAAGATGCATTTACTGGAGAAGCAAAATGACTGAAACATGTATCAATATTTAGTGAGTTTGTGCTTAAAATAAGAACAAATATCTGCCAATGGAGTCAGAAAGATAAACTTAATTCAAATTAAATTTAGAAGATTTTTTAGAAGAAATTTAGAACCCCATTGTAGAAGTTTTTTTTTCTTTTGTTTTAAGCACAAATTCACTTCATTTTGAAACATTTGTCATTAAACAAGACTTAATATCTTAGAATTTTTATATAGAATTTGTAGGTATTTGTACAGGAAAACAAGACCGAAACACTGAGGATAGAAAAACATGTTTTGCAGTGATTAAAAAAATAATCTAAATAAATATGTAAGTGAGTAAAATGCTAGTAAAATAATTTTTAAATGGTTAGAATTATTTTTTTGCAGTGTAATATAATTGAAGTACATACTATCGCTTAACCTTCTTAAAACTCATGTTCGGCCTGTTTTATTTTTCTCTAAGGAAAAAAGGAATACAAAGGTTTTTTTTAGCTCTCTCAACTCCCCTATTATTATGACGCCGCTAGCATAGCTAGCGAAAGCGGTCATATAGGGATTGTCAAAGTTTTTTTTTTTTTTTTTTTCGTCACCTTACTGAATTTTTCGTCAACGATACCAGGGACACCGAAGCACCGGGGAACATGAAATTTGGTGGGCATGTAGCCCCACTAGACTTCTAAGGAAAAATTTCGTTTGGTCCCCAGGGGCCACTCCCCCCATCCCCCCCCCCCCGCGCTGGGCCCCCCCAAACCCAAAAAAATGCAGTTTTTCCTAAATAACTACCTGAACCGTGGCACCGAGGATGTAGAAATTTTTATGGTATGTTGGTCTACTAGACTTTTACGGAAAAATTTTGTTTGGTCCCCGAGGGCCACTCCCCCCCCGCGCTGGGGCCCCCGTAAATTTTCCGTCAACGATACCAGGGACACCGAAACACCGGGGAACATGAAATTTGGTGGGCATGCAGCCCCACTAGACTTCTACGGAAAAATTTCGTTTGGTCCCCGGGGGCCACTCCCCCCCCGCGCTGGGCCCCCCCAAACCCCAAAAAATGCAGTTTTTCCTAAATAACTACCTGAACCGTGGCACCGAGGATGAAGAAATTTTTATGGTATGTTGCTCTTAAGGGCCCACATCAACCTAGCCCATAATCACTCATTTGTGATTTGCGCCCCTCCCATAAAAAATGAAAATGCAATATTATTCTGCTTTAATCGCCCCTATCTTCAGTGGAGATGTTCAGAACTGCACCATATTTCATGTGTATGATTAACTTGACATCCTCTGGGGGTATCCTCTGCTAAGTTTTGTAGAATTTCATCCATGGGGGGGTATAAAATAAATTCATTTATGTGCACATTTAGTGACTGTACACTCATCGGCCTGTAGATGGTGGTGTTGAGCGAAGGGTTGCTGGTTTAGGATGATACTGTCACACACACACATGCAGGAATACAAACAAACGCAAGCATGCACACACACTGACATCCACACGCACAGACACACACCCATACACACACATACAAATCCACATGCACAGACACACACACAAACACACGCGCACACATGTACGCACACATACATACACGCACAGACACACACACACACACACACACACACACACACACACACACACACACACACACACACACACACACACACACACACAGACACAGACACAGACACACACATACACAAACACACACACATACACACACACACACACACACACACACAGACACACACACACACAGACAGACATGCACATACTATTACTTTTTTTAGGTATATACATAAACACGCAATACAGCCAAATTACTCCACGTCATTTATTTTTGTGGAAAGCCAGTGCAGGCCTGAGCGGCAGTCATATTTTGTACCGCGATGCGGTACATCTAGTTAGATATTCAGTTGTAGAAGAAATTAATCATGGGTGACAAATATGTGAATAGAGTATTTAAATAATGATGTTGGTACATCCCGAGACTGTGAGACTCCATGAGTTTTCATTTTTTTTTAAATTTACTGTATATTGATTTAAGAATGTTTAGATATTTGAACTGGAAAGCGAGACAGAAACACTGTATATACTGTATAAGTGAGTAAAATAAATATATATATATATATATATATATATATTTTAATTTTAATTTTAAAAATGATGAGAATTTGAAGTACATACTATTGCTTAACCTCCTCAAATCTCGTGTTTTGTTGGTGTGTGATGCTGCATCCACACAGTCAGTGTCAGTGTTGCATTATGACTTTGCTCATCGTTAATAAAATGCATCAGAGCTTCAAATATTAGCATGAATATCGGTGTGAAAGACTGTGAGACTCCACGAGTTTTCCTCATGTGTTTCAGGATGGCAGTCTGCAGTGTCCCACCTGTAAGGCCATCTACGGGGAGAAGACCGGCACACAGCCTCCTGGGAAGATGGAGTACCACGTCATTCCCCATTCCCTGCCTGGACACTCCGACACCAAGACCATCCGTATCGTCTATGACATTCCTGCTGGAATACAGGTATATTCAGAGGAACCCATGTCTTTTCCTTATCAACTCTGTTGTTTTCCAGCACAAATATCTAAACATTCTTAAATCAAGATATATTTACTGAGAAGCAAAATGACTGAAGATATTGAGTCTGTAAAATGTATCAAAATTAAGTGAAACAAACTCGCTTCATTTTGATATATTTTTCATTAAATAAGACTTAATATCTGAACTAGTTTTGCTTCTTCTCCAGTAAATGTCTCTTGATTTAAGAATGTTTAGATATTGGTGCTGGAAAACGAGACAGAAAAACTGATGAAGAATAACATGTTTTGCAGTGATTCGGAAAAAAAAGATGATGATTCTAAATATATATATTAGTGAGTAAAATACATTTTTTAAAGAAATTATTATTTTTAGAAATATATTTATAAATAATAATTTTAATAGAAGATTTCAAGCTATTTATTAGACAAAAATGTCTTCAAATGTTAATATTAAGATAAATTAATATAGAAATATAATATATAGATGAATATATATATATATGTATATATATATATATATATATATATATATATATAAGCCTTCAGAAAAGTGACAGTTTTAAAGTGTAACATTCGTATTAAAATTATTTTTAAAGTTGATATTTATGTAATAGTAATCTGTGTTATTTTAGTGAGAGATTTTATTTTATTTTTTTATTTTTATTATTTTTTATTATAATTTTTAGTTTATTATTTTATTTTAACATTCAGGTAAACAGTACAAGATATATAGAAGTTGTTTTATTTTATGCTTTATTTTATTTTTGTAATTTATTTAAATTTTAATAAGAGATGGGTATGAAGGTCACAGGGTTGAAGTACAATCTAGGGAAACATCTTTTTAATAATACAACATGTCCCCTAAAATCTAAAAAGATATATCGAGAGAACAAGGAAAAAACTATTTTTATGTTTTGATCAAACTGTGCATATTTGCTAAATACAGCGAGGAGACGATGAACAGGGCGGACAAGAAAGAAATAACAATACAACAACAATCTAGTTACTAATTATTGTATTCTGTATTATATAAAATATGTCTATAATACTTGGTGTCAGATTACAGTAATTATTTGCACAAATGATAATGAGGGACTGGAGCCTTTGTTCTCTGGCCCACTTTTTGTAGAGAAATGCTTTGCACCAATATTTAATATGTCAAGCTGTTTGTGCAGAGTGACCTGTGGGCTTGCGGCTTCTGGTCGTGTTTCTGCCATATGTGAGACAGGAAGTGGCTGTGCTCATTTCCTGTTCAATGAGGACAGTAGCAGAACTCGAACGGGTTCTCGTTTCTCACATGATCGGACACCCACTCGCTTTCTGAGCTCCGACGTCACAAGATTAACTTGATAAAAATATTCCATCAATAATATCATCATCATCATCATGGCAAGAAATCTATTTTTATGCCAGAGTTATTTTAGTATCATTGAGACTACTGTTCAAAAGTTTGGGGTTGGTAAGATTTTTTTTGTTTTTGAAAGTTCTGCTCATCAAGGGTTCATTTATCTGATCAGAAATACAGTAAAAATAGTGAAATATTATAATGTAAATCATCTGTTTTCTATGTGAATATATAGTAAAGTGTAATTTATTCCTGTGATCAAAGCTGAATGTTCAGCATCATTACTCCAGTCTTCAGTGTCACATGATCCTCCAGAAATCACTCTAATATGAGGATCTGATGATCAAGAAACATTTATGATTATTATCAGTGTTGAACAGAGTCAATATTTTTGTGGAAACTGTGATACATTTTATTTTTCAGGATTCTTTCATGAGTTCAAAATAACAGCATTTATTTGAAATTTAGTCTTTTGTAACATTATAACTATATTTACTGGGAATTTGATCAATTTAATGCATCCTTGATGAATAAAAGTATTAATTTCTTTAACCCTCAGAGGTCGGAGATCACGCCGGCGTGATCTGCTCGATTTTTTTCCTTATGAGTTGATTGAGACCCGAAATTCTCTTTTGACTTTGATTTTACAAAACAAGTTTCATACATCAATCGATTCTGTTAAATGTGTATTATTTTTGTGTATACTCACAATAAAAACAAAGTGTTGTGCTTTTTGCCAAATACAGAAAAATAAACACGAAGCGAGTTCTGCCTTCTCTCTGTCCGTGTAGTCCATTCTGAAACGCGTCCGAAAATGAACTGTAGCTTAGCGAATACTCAGTCAAACAGGCATTCAGACACACAGGCATGAAGCTTGAATTCTCTACTTTTTAATGAAGTAATTTATATAAAAAACAAATATTCTCATCTTGTGAAATCTGTATTAAAAGAGAGCGATTCCAGTCGACCTCATTAGAGCTAATTCAAATGTAATGTGACTCCGCCCACAGAGAGCGCGTGCTATTCAAAAGCAAATGGCTGAGGTAATCCGCGCAATCCTGTGAACACCCCTATCATCAGCACAAGAAAACCAAAACACCAGTTTATTCAGAACATTACTTGTTTACAACGCAGCACTGTGAGGAATAATGACGAATACGAGGAATACGAGCTGAGGAATACTAGTAAGTTTTTCCTTCTCAGGTTTCTGTTTAATGAATGAACGGCATAGATGCGCGCTGTTTACCACAGCTGGCAAAAAACAATATTACGTGACAGTTGACTTTCAAACATTCACAGATACCTCAAAACAGAAAGTACAAATCCTTTCTTTAAAACGAATTTCGTTTTGTATCAATTGTATCTTAATTTTAATATTTTTTTCATTAACAAATTTCCTGGATTTAAAGTAAATATAGGCTAGCAATCACAACATAAGGTGCTTGAACTGGAGATCATCAACCAGACCATAGCCTACTCGCCTCACATGTCTAAAAAATGTGAAATATATTTACATTTACAGCTGGTTCTAAACAAAACCATCCAAAACAAAAAAACTATGTAGCCTAATAAATGTGCGTTTCTCCGGTGCGTTCACTAGCCTACTGCGAAGATCGCGAGTCAATAGCCTATCGTATTTTTTTTATATTTTTATTTATTTATTGCACAAGTCATACATAAATTCATTCATTCATTCATTCATTCATTCATTATTACATGTGAACGAATAAAAGAATAGAAAAAAAGGAACATGGAGAAGAAAATCTTATGATACCTGTCGCTTATTTGTGCACATCAGAAAAATAAATAAAAAACAGCTACTTTATAAATGGATCAACCCCAATCCTCACCCCAAACACCAAATATTTTCAGTAATACCTATCTTTACACTTAATTATCATCATTTTAAGCGTGTGTAAGCGTATTTCATGAAAACAACGTTACAGTCAGGTGAAATATGAAAGACAACATTTTGTTTAGTAGATTTGGGTACAGTTTTTACTGTAGAATATACTGCCTCGTCAAATAAGCTTTTGTTTAGCAATTTCTATATATAAAATAGCCTACTATTTTTGTCAAAAATAAAGTCATCAACTAAGATGTTAGCTGTTCCAATGTTGGCTTTATTCAAAGTAATGAATACATAGATAAAATGTAGGCCTATAATCTTTTTTTACAAAGAAAGAGTACACTTGAAATATTGTTGAAATTGTAATTATTGTTGTAATTGTAACCTTTTTAATAAAATAGCAAAACATATTTACAAGATAGATGTAAGCAAAATCTTAAATGGTCCTTGCATTGTGGCTCAGTCAGTTGTCACACCTGAGTGAATGGCTCATCATTATGCAGAGTGGGTGGTAATTCAGGTGAAAACCACTCCTCGTTCACGCCCCCCTCGCATATTGGCTTTCCAAGCAAAACCTGTTTTACATCAATTTAAATCAATGTATGGTTTTATGTGAACGATAAAGCAAGACTATTTTCACATAATTTAGAAGAAAAAACTATAGACGATGATATCCTTTAGTCAAAAGTCTTATTGCCACATATTTAGTATGTGTTTTGTGGCCTTATTTCTGCAACTTTCATTTTTATTTTTTCCAATAACCACGCATAAACATTATTCTCTTAAAAATTCAAACATATACATGCATGTTGATCAGATATTTTGGTAGCCCTGTTTGTGCTATATAGAGTGAATTTACACCTTTGCCATTAACATGTTTATAAATAACTGAAAAAAGCACAAATGTCAGAGCATGTCAGAACACCTCTAGGGCCCAGAAAACAGCTCAGACTCCAGAGGGTTAAAAAAGTCTTTTGAACAGTAGTGTGTATTTATGTGTGTATATGTGTATACTGTATATATATATATATATATACTGTATATATATATATATATATATATATTGTGTGTGTATACAGTACATATATTTTTATTATTTTCCATTGTAATTGTCTTTTTTAGTAATTTTGTTGTGTGGGTTTGATTTTACTAGTTATTGTTTTTTAAATGAAAATGAGAAATGTTGCTGGCGACTAGATTAAAAAAAAAAATTCCCATTTATTTCAGTTAATTTTTATTTTATTTCAAGTAAAAAAAAAATGGTTTTAGTTTTAACTAACCCTGTTCTATACATTATCCCTACAATGTTAGGAAAGGATTCTTGCACTAAAACAGATTTACGTGATCGTCTCTCTGACTCTGATCATTAAAGTACTCGTGTTATTGTGTCTTTAAGACTCTGCATGTGAATGACCCAGTGTTAGCAGTAATGATGTGATGAACACTGTTTAATCCCAACAGAGCTTGTGACTGTTCAAGTATGTCACATCAAACGAATTCAAAACAGCAAGAAAAATCCATTTCTTCATGATGTGAGGCATCTTCATTAACATTCAGGCCACAGGCTGTAATTCCTGTAAAGGCATGCGCTAGTGTTTATGAGATGAGAGGGATTGAGTATAATAATAATAATAATGCTTCATTCACTCCACTAATGCTTTTCTGCTGCGTATGCCTTTGATCTGCACATGTGAAGCTGTGATGTGATCAGAGAGAGTGGTGGCAGCAGGGCAGATCTTCACACACTCACACTCACACACACACTCACACTCGCGAGTCCTCAGGGCATCGTTAGCCTCTTCCTCTCTGCTGCGCGCTAATTGAGCGAGCGTTGTGTGAAGTGTGACCGCGTGTGTTTTCTGTGTGTTTTATCCAGACCACGGAGCATCCCAATCCTGGGAAAAAGTACAGCGCGCGGGGATTTCCTCGACACTGCTACTTACCAGACAACGAGAAAGGCCGGAAGGTGAGATTCAAGATCTGATGTGAATCATAGACTGTGGTTATCGGGTTAAACATTAGGTCATTCATTATTTAGTGTTGTTTGAGGCCATATGAAAATATAACATTTCATTTTTTCAACAAGTAGTTCTGTCGTAACACCATAGGGATCTGCCAACCATCACACACTACTATTCAAAAGTTGGGAATCATTAAGATGTTTTAATGTTTTGCAAGGCTTTTATTAGCTCAAAAATTTTGAAATTATTTCAATCTAAAATATCTGTTTTCTATGTGAATATATATAGTCAAGTGTAATTTATTCCTGTGATCAAAGCTGAATGTTCAGCACTATTACTCCAGTCTTCAGTGTCACATGATCCTTCAGAAATCACTCTAATATGATGATTTGATGCTCAAGAAACATTTATGATTATTATCAGTGTTCATATTAATGGGAACTGTGACACATTTTATTTTTCAGGATTCTTTGATGAATAGAAAGTTCAAAAGAACAGCATTTATTTGAAATAGAATCTTTGTAAAATTATAAATGCCATATCCATCTATCTATGATAAAAGTGCATCTATCCATCATAAAAGTGCATCCATGACAAAAGTGCATCCATGATAAAAGTGCATCTATCCATGATAAAAGTGCATCTATCCTTGATAAAAGTGCATCTATCCATGATAAAAGTGCATCTATTTATGATAAAAGTGCATCTATCCATCATAAAAGTGCATCTATTTATGATAAAAGTGCATCTATCCATGATAAAAGTGCATCTATCCATGATAAAAGTGCATCTATCCATGATAAAAATGCATCTATCCTTGATAAAAGTGCATCCATTCATGATTAAAGTGCATCTTTTTATGATAAAAGTGCATCTATCCATGATAAAAGTGCATCCATTCATGATTAAAGTGCATCTATCCATGATAAAAGTGCATCTATCCTTGATAAAAGTGCATCCATTCATGATTAAAGTGCATCTTTTTATGATAAAAGTGCATCTTTTTAGGATAAAAGTGCATCTATCTATGATAAAAGTGCATCTATTTATGATAAAAGTGCATCTATCCATCATAAAAGTGCATCTATTTATGATAAAAGTGCATCTATCCATGATAAAAGTGCATCTATCCATGATAAAAGTGCATCTTTCCTTGATAAAAGTGCATCTATCCATGATAAAAGTGCATCTCTCCATCATAAAAGTGCATCTATCCATGATAAAAGTGCATCTTTCCTTGATAAAAGTGCATCTATCCATGATAAAAGTGCATCTCTCCATCATAAAAGTGCATCTATCCATGATAAAAGTGCATCTTTCCTTGATAAAAGTGCATCTATCCATGATAAAAGTGCATCTCTCCATCATAAAAGTGCATCTCTCCATCATAAAAGTGCATGTGTCCATGATAAAAGTGCGTCTATCCTTGATAAAAGTGCATCTATCCATGATAAAAGTGCATCTGTCCATCATAAAAGTGCATCCATTCATGATTAAAGTGCATCTATTTATGATAAAAGTGCATCTATCCATCATAAAAGTGCGTCTATCCATGATAAAAGTGCATCTATTCATGATAAAAGTGCATCTATTTATGATAAAAGTGCATCTATCCATCATAAAAGTGCATCTATCCATCATAAAAGTGCATCTATCCATCATAAAAGTGCATCTATTTATGATAAAAGTGCATCTATTCATGATTAAAGTGCTCGACACGGCTCTCCGGGGGTTTATAAAGGCCTTCTGAAGTGAATCGGTGTTCGTGTAAGAAAAATATCCATATTTTAAAACTTTATCGACTAAAATAACTAGCTTAACATCACCAAAAGAGTAACCCTTGACCGTTGTGAACGCACAGCTAATAATTGTCTTATTTGAAGGTGTTGAAGTTGCTCATCGTGGCGTGGGACCGTCGACTGATCTTCACCATCGGGACGTCCAGCACCACGGGAGAGGCGGACACCGTCGTGTGGAACGAGATTCACCACAAGACCGAGTTCGGGACCAACCTGACGGGCCACGGATACCCCGACCCCAACTATCTGGACAACGTGATGAGAGAACTGAGCGCTCAGGGCGTCGGAGAGGACAACCTGAAGGACTGACACACGCACACGCACACACACACCTCAACTTGAGGCGTTTCTGACCGCTGGAGAGACCTCTCTCCGACTGGGAACGATGGTCCTCGCTGACTCGAGTCAGGATCGTGTGAGAGACGAGTGTATGATGGAGCGAAGAAAACAACAGTCACAGTTCCTCTCTCTTTATCTCTATCTCTCTCTCTCGTTCTTTTTTGAGGCTACCCATAATGCATCTGGGCTCAGACCCAAGTGCATGCGGTAGTTGTATATACACACACATTACTGGTTGACCGATATTGCTTTTTCAATAGCTGATGCCTCACAGATGGCAGATAAAGATGCGGATTTAGAGGCTTTTTAAAAGTACTTTTAAAAATGCTTATTTAATTCTTTCAAAATTCACTGGGATATTTGAAGCTAAGACAACAACACCTCTGATAATCTCTAAATCGGCAGATTTCAGATGATATATATCCCGATATACCGGTCAACCATTGCACCCAATATCTGTCAGTTCCTTCGGACAACATGGGGATCTTTTGTTTCCATGTTGTTTTTCGCATCACTTTCAGACAGGGATGGTATTCCAGTCTATGAAACTTTATCAGTTTGGCCTGCGTATATAGTTAAAGGAGGCCTGTAGTTGTTGGCGTTTGTAGGGAAACGGTGCGGACGGATCCTGCAAGCAGATTCTGGGGCTGTTTTTGATGTTTGTGCAACCGCTGCACTTCAGATCACTGAGCTCTCCGACTCGTGGAGCTCAGAGCGGACTGAGGCTTCAGGATCCTTCTGTGCGCAGTTTAACGTTTAGAATGAATAAGATGAGTCTTCTTGAAATATGCAATGATTCATATTCTATCTTGCTTTGTTCCTCTTTTGTGTCATGAATCTGAGAGTGTGGCGTTCTGCTTGCCGGCGGTTTGTTTGTGGTCCTGTGCTGTGTTTGGGATTGAATATTAGCATACTACTTTACTGCACACTCGTTACAGTTGTTTAATGTATGTATTATTCCATGAGAAATGTTTTAAATAGTTGTCTAATGACCGCATATTGCAGTGGTTCTCAACCTCTAGGGGGCCTTGAGATAAATTAAATCATTTATGATACGGCAGAGTAAAAAACTAAGCTAAAGCAAGCATTAAAATGAGCTAAAACAGCTAAAAAATCAAGTTATTTCTCATTTTAAGTAAACAAAATGTTTTTGTCTTAAAAGAATCAAATTTTTATAGTTAGTAAAACCTAAAAAAAAAAAAAAAAAAAAATAGAAAAACTGAAATAAAATAAATGATGTAAATCAATCTACTCATTTTATTTCAGCTGTTTGCCAAAAGGTGTTCCATTTTCATTTAGTTTCATTTGATCAAAAACTGGGGGAAAAACTATATAGACACAAACAAAAACACTTTAGTAATTTTTTTTTTATTACAAAAAATTAGACTAAAATTCTAAATATTGTAAGATAATAGTATCTCAATGGTACTAAAATAACAGAACCTGGGAAAACCGGGATGGATGTTTATATATATATATATGTATATCTGTTCCTTGAAAGATTATGTAAATTAATAAAATCTTAAAACTCCTTTGGCATTTTTACAATGAATATACATTTTACAAGCTAAGCTCTAAGATATTTTACTGGGTAGAAATTGTAGGTAATAATTATTTTAAATTATCCTTAAATTAGGAATGAATGGAAATTCATGGGATAAAAGAGCAGGAACATCAAGGTCCTAAAACTTCTGGAATCCTGAACTTTAAATAAATATTTTAAATGCTTTTTTCCAATTTACAAAAACTATAGGAGTTCCCATAGATTAAAAAAAGGAAAATGGGGTCCTTGGAGGTTGAGGAGCATTGCATTGTGGGATACTGTATCCCATACAGTGTGCTCCGGTCGCACCGTTTGACAAATGCATATTCGATGCACATAGTGTGAACGTATGCATACTTCTAACACTGTAGAAATAGTAGTATGTTAAATTCTGTTCTGAACGCAGGCCTGGAGTTGGGTGAAGTCTCGAGGTTACAGTGGCGTGATCGTCACGGTCTGATCTCCTGAAAGTTTGAGATGTTCAGAGTCAGAGGATTTCTTAAGCTCGTCCTGTCTCTCTCGTCTCTCTGGGTCTGTGAACTGAGAGTTACTTCAGTCATCTTACAGTCTCCGTTCACACTGACAGTGTTTCCCGCATCAAAACAAGCCTTATGTTTATGGCCATTCAGAAGGATCTGTGCATTGTTTGAAAGAGTCTCTTCTGCTCACCAAAGCTGCATTTATTTGATCAAAAATACAGTAAAAACAGTGAAATAATTTTACAATTTAAATCATCTGTTTTCTATGTGAATATACAGTAAAGTGTAATTTATTCCTGTGATCAAAGCTGAATGTTCAGCATCATTACTCCAGTCTTCAGTGTCACATGATCCTTCAGAAATCATTCTAATATGATGATATGATGATTATCAGTTGAAAACTGATACATTTTATGTTTCAGGATTCTTTGATGAATAGAAAGTTCAAAAGAACAGCATTTTATTTGAAACAATCTTTTGTAACATTAGTCTACATGTCACTTTTGATCAATTGAATGCAACTTTACTGATTTAAAGCGTTAATTTCTTCTAAATCATTCGGATTTGATCATATAGTAGCGTTGTCAGTGTGAACGGCGCACAGATCTTCAGTCTTCCTCGATCCAGAAACGCAAACGCAGCGACTCTCTGACTGTGTCTGTTCGCATCTTCGTCTTGTAATGCTTTAAAGAACTATATAGAGTACAATATATAGAAGTCAACATATATACACGTACATTTAAGAGTGTGATATATCTTTCAAGTGTTTAAATTATTTTTATACTTACACACACGATGTACTTGTGCATCTACATGTATCTGCACACACACACACACACACACACACATAGACGTGTACATATTTGATACATGCTTTTTTTTGTGAAATCTGACAGTTTGTCAGTAACGTCAGGGACTGTTAGCGTGATCTGAGCGTCTTATATTAGTCGTGCCGTTCAAGCAATGATCGCGTTGCTATCGATGATGTCGGTGGGAATGGGTTTGTTCGTGTGACTTTAACTTGCCCACCCGAATGGGTCGTGTACCTTTATATATCTGCAGGGAATATTAAACATGATCATTAATACAAGCACTGCTCACATGTGTCTGACATCACTGAAGAGCTCCTGAAACATGAAATCTGCCTGTACAAACCTCCAGCTTTGAGATCCGAGAATGAAACGTCCCTTTAAGAACTGAGAGTGTGTTATTTTAATTTACAATTATTGATATTTTTATTTTATATTTTCCCTTTTTATTGTAGTTAAACTTTTAGTAATTTTGTGTGATTTTTGCCATTTTTATTCATTTAAATAGGTCTATATCGTTTTTATAAACTTTTATTGCAATTTTATTCATTTTAGTATTCTTAAATTGAACCGAAATTCGAATAATTTAAGTTTGATTTTGAAATTTCATTTTGAAATTCTTGAAAAAAAAGTTTTTATTTTTTTTCAGTCGATTTTTTTTTTTTTTAACATACTTTTAGTTTTAGGTGTTCATAATAATCCTCAAAAATCTGTTCTGTTACTAATAAAACAAAATTAGTAATGCAGTTCTGAAGCTATTTGCATCAAAAAGAAATCTTGATTATAATAAATAGGTTGTTGACCAATAACATGGACCTAAATCTTATGATTTTGAACCATTTGAAATTCAACTAGTGTTGTCAAATCAATTTTATATATATATATATATATATATATATATATATATATATATATATATATATATATATATATATATACACACACACACACACACACCAAAAATATATATTTACAAACTTTACAGATGCGATTAATCGCGAATAATCGATTTGACAGCACTAAATTTAACAATTTAGAATGAATGAATGAATGAATGAGGCATTTCTACACTCTTTGACGCGTCAGCAACACAAATACTGAAGAAACTTTAGTCGAGTTGATGAATGTCACGTTTGAGATCCTGTAACGGGTTTGTACAGGTACCGTAGTAGCTTTAATCTGGTGTTGTTCATCGTTTTCATAGTCTGTGTCGTTTCTGCTAGAGATGTTACAAAGAGAAAAGGATAAAATGGATCTGAGATGAAAATATTCTGCGCAGGATTTCACGGAAATTAGTTTACGAGTGACTTTGGCGCATTATGCAATTCTGGTGGATGTTTTATTTTTACCCAGCATGCCGCTCTTTTCAAAGGTGACTAATTAATTAGACCCCCCTCATTAGTCGTGATTAGATCATTCATCACCTGTCCATATGGTTCATCCCGAAATAACTTCGTTGTTGGATATATCCGCCGACGGGTCGCTCTGAGCCTCTCGGCTGCATGCGGGTCGTGAGATTTGAACACATTCGAGATGAGTATAGATGTGTGTGGAAAGTGTGTGATTTACTATTATCAGGTGATTTCAGACCATACGGCGCCTAAAAAGACAAATCCGTCCGCCTCATCCCAGATTCATTAGCGTCGGTAATGAAAGCGTTTGTGACGGAACTGAAATAGGAACTTTCCCAGAAGGAAATAAGCTTTCTGAGGAGAATACGGATGAATAATTGTGTAGCTGGCACACATTTAAGTGTGTCACAACCTCAAACCGGCTCTCCTCACAGATCTCTCTGAGTTTATTCAAAGGTTGTTGGTGGTTGATGATGATATTGTGGAAGATTTTGAATTGTTTTAGTTTTTCATTCGGCCTCTCACGTGATGGATTAAAAAAATTGATGTCAAATAAACAGCGCATGGACTTGTTCTTCATGTCATAGACTCTTACAGGCAATAGAATTAACATGTACATCAAGATAATCTATTTCAGATATCAGACGAATCGTTGTTTGATGAAACAATACAAAGGGCTTTTATGATACGTGTCTTAATGAATCTGTTATGATCTTGTTGCATGTCTGTGTTTCCTGTGAAATAAACTCTCTCCTTGAGCAAAGGGAGATTGATTTGACTTCTTCCTTTCTTTTCTTCTTCTCTTTTGTCTCAGATGTTTTGGTATTGGCAGTGTTATTAATGTCCAGTGACGGTGAGAAGCTCGATGGACTTTTCCTTAATGAAGTGCCTCTTTATTTCTCCTGTTTTGTCAGCAGTTTTTTGCTCTAAAACGAGAGAATATTGGCCTGCAGGAGTGATGATCATGTACAGACATTATCATTATGAAGAAAACTAGTCATTTGTGTTTGGCGTGTTTCAAAAAGCACCTCAAAGAATCGAGATAAAGTCAAGAGTGTATGAACTGGGGTCAGAAAGAATCTTTTTAAGAAATTAATAGGTTACTTTCAGCAAAGGACGGATTCAATTGATCAAAAGTGACAGTAAATATATTTATAATGTTACAAAATATTCTATTTCAAATAGATGATGTTCTTTTAATCTTTCTTTTCATCAAAGAATCCTGAAAAATAAAATGTGTCACAGTTTCCACAAAAATATGAACATTGATAATAATCATAAATGTTTTTTGAGCATCAAATCCTCATATTAGAGTGATTTCTGAAGGATCATGTGACACTGAAGACTGGAGTAATGATGCTGAAAATCACAGAAATAAATTACATTTTACTATATATTCACATAGAATTTTTTTTACATTGGAATAATATTTAAGTTTTTACTGTATTTTTGATCAAATAAATGCAGCAGAAAAGACTTTGAAAAACATTACAAAATTTTACTGACCCCAAACTTTTGAATGGTAGTGTATGAAAAAAATAAAAATAAATACATTTACACTATAATTATGCATTTAGGCACTGAGTAATATTACATGTACTTACTATAGGATTAGGGCTTGTTTTGGTTTAGGGATAGTTGCATGTAATTATGCATAATCTACAGTTAATACTATAGTAACTACATGTAACATGTACATGTAAATGACACTAAAATAAAGCGTTACTGATTTTTTTCATAATTTTTTTTGCATTTTAAAATTCAGTTGATTCTTGCTCTAAATTTATTTTTTTCATTCTCAGCACAATATTAGTAGGTAATATTTCCTGTCAAATCAGAATTGATTTCATTCTCAGCACAGAGCTATAGTGCACATGTTAAATGTCAGCTTTATGTAATCATAAATGTAATGCTGTATGAATTATTTGAGGTCAGACTGGATTGACGTCTTCCTGGATTGTGTGTTTGAGAGAAAGAAACATATTTTCACACAGTTTTGTGTAAACAGGTTTTATAGTCAACAGCAAATGCTCTCCGTCCAAATAAACCAACAAAAGCAAATTACTGCACAAGAAAACAAATATTTTAAATATGTATTTGGCAAAAAAAAAACAAAAAAAAAAACGAAACAAATCAACTCTTTTCGGTTGTTTTCCTGCACACACACACACACGCACACACACACACACAAAAACACTGTTTGGCACAATGCAAAGCCTCTTTAAAAAGCCAGTATTATTCTGAAAATCAGGTCGTATTCTTTCACAAATAAATAAAACCAACATAATTGGCCTAAATTAACCAACTGGCACCCAGATAACTGATGAAGAAACATCTAAACCAAGAGCCAAACACACTCCACACTGCAAACATGAGTTTCTGTCTCGTCTTCCAGCACAAATATCTAAACATTCTTAAATCAACAGACATTTACTGGAGAAGAAGCAAAATGACTGACGATATTAAGTCTTGTTTAATGGAAAATGTATCAAATTTATTCTTAAAACAAGAACAAATATCTGTCAATGGAGTCAGAAAAATAACCGTTTTCCCTTTGAATGAAGTTTAAGCTCAAACTCCCTTAATTTTGGTGCATTTTTCATTAGATATGACTTAATATCGTCAGTCTTTTTGCTTCTTCTCCAGTAAATGTATCTTGATTTAAGAATGTTTCGATATTTGTGCTGGAAAACGAGACAGAAACATCATGTTCTTGCAGTGCATTACAGAGGCTGCAGTGACATCACTGGCTGTCAAGCGTCTGATTGGCTGTCTCAGGTTCACACTGCTAACCTGGATTCAGAGTTAGCCTGGTTTTGTCCACAGCAATGGCAAATCTAGAACATGGCTGACTGCTTAAAAGCAATTTACAATCCACTTTAAAGATAAAACAATAAATGTTAATTACAAGATGGATCCTTTGTGTGCAAATATAAAAATATTACAATTACAATATTAATCAAGTTCATTTGGTCAAGAACTAGTTCACCTGCATTGAAGAAAAGCCAGAAACCAAATTGCACAAAATAGATTCTAGTGTCCAGTGACCAAAAGAGCCACTTCATAAAGTGTGTGAGAGAGTGTGTGTGTGAGTTTGTGTGTGTGTGTGAGTGAGAGTGACAGTGTGTGAGTGAGAGTGTGTGAGTGAGAGTGTGTGAGTGAGAGTGACAGTGTGTGAGTGAGAGTGACAGTGAGTGACAGTGTGTGTGAGTGAGAGTGACAGTGTGAGAGTGACAGTGTGTGAGAGTGTGACAGTGTGAGTGAGAGTGACAGTGTGTGAGTGACTGAGTGTGAGGGAGAGTGTGTGAGTGAGAGTGACAGTGTGTGAGTGTGAGTGAGAGTGACAGTGTGTGAGTGACTGAGTGAGAGTGACAGTGTGTGAGGGAGAGTGTGTGAGTGAGAGTGACAGTGTGTGAGTGTGAGTGAGAGTGACAGTGTGTGAGTGAGAGTGTGTGAGTGACAGTGAGTGTGAGTGAGTGACTGTGTGTGTGTGTGTGTGTGTGAGAGAGAGAGTGTGAGCGTGTGTGTGAGTGAGAGTGTGTGTGTGTGTGTGAGTGAGAGTATTTGTGTGTGTAATTTAGTGTAATGCCATGCAGACCGCACGAATGATGTCAGAAGCTACAGTCAGACGTCTGGGTAAAAGTTCACCCAGAGCATCGTGATTAAAAACACTTGAAAGTACAAATACATAAAAAATATTTTCACAGACATTCATCAATAACTCGAGTTCAGAAACGTTGCATAATCTGATAGTAGAGTTGGAGCTGTTGTTGATCGGCGTCTATGAGGTCAGGATGAAGGATCCGCGCTCGTCTCGTTCTCGGCTCTGGAACGTCGAATGCACTCGCTCTAAATCCAGAACAACATCCAGCAGACGAGCAGCGACGACACGAGAGCGCGCAGACCGGCCCTGCACACACACTGACACACACACACCCACACACACACAAAAGAAATGCTTTAACATTTATACTGGGCTACATGTGCTTGTTCGGCTCTCAGTGTGTGATGGGTAGGTTTAGGGGTCGGGTTAGTGTGTGTGTGTGTGTGTGTGTGTGTGATGGGTAGGTTTAGGAGTCAGGTTAGTGTGTGTGTGTGTGTGTGTGATGGGTAGGTTTAGGAGTCGGGTTAGTGTGAGAGTGTGTGTGTGATGGATAGGTTTAGGGGTAGGGTTAGTGTGTGTGTGTGTGTGTGTGAGATGGGTAGGTTTAGGAGTCAGGTGAGTGTGTGTGTGTGTGTGAGTGAGTGTTTGTGTGTGTGTGTGTGTGTGTGTGATGGGTAGGTTTAGGTAGGGGTGGGCGATATCTCGATATTTACGATATATCGAGATATTTTTTAAACTCGATATGGATTTTGACATATCGTATATATCGATATATTGTTTATATTTAATTCTGATTTCGCCAATTTGCTTGTTTGCCTTCTCTGTGCTGTGCTCGCCCCCGCCCTCGCGTGTTGTCTCATTCAAGTCCCCCGAGTCCGGTCAGGCACATCAATCTTTCCCCGCCCAGCGAGTGCTTGAAGTGCGTCAGAAACAGCGCGCGCGCGCGATCAGTTGTTGTTGGTATTTTTTTGTGTAGCGTCGCCTCTCGCCGCATTGCTTTTGTTTGAGGGCGCTTAACACACTCACACTTAACATGCTCCCTTAGAAACGGGCCTGGCAGCTCGCGCCAGCTCTAGACACGTTCAAAGTTTCCTGATTGTGACGGATGGCCGAATTTACATGACACATTATAAATTAGCATTAGCCTAAGTTACCTATTCTGCTATATACATTGCCGAAAAGAAGAGAAGAAGATAAAGGTGGATAAAGACAGAGGTAAAGTGATGTAATGAATGAACAGTTTATCTAATTGCATAGTAGTCAGATACTATAATTTAATGGCAGTTATTTTTACCTTAAACTTTATGCTAGCAGTTGTTCTGAGTTCTCCAGAGGCCCCAGACAGTGTGATTTTGTAACAATCATGTCAATTTTTAGATGCATTTTTATCACTTTTTTAATTAATGTTTTACTCTACAGTTGTGCAGTTTTTGGGGGATATATGGCATTTTTTTTATTTATTTGCCAAAATTAGTAATGATATTTCTATACAGGTTTATTAAAAATAGTGCAATATGTATTATTTCTTCCTTTATTTTACAGTTAAATTATTATTTTTGTATACAGGGATTTTTTTTTTTTTTATGTTGCAGAAGCACTTTGTTCCTACATGAACAGCCTACCAATTTACACTTTAATAAAAAAAGACTGTGGTATTTGGCATATTTGTTTTTGCAGTAGTTTTTGGGGGGTTATTTTTCCTGTAAAGATATCGAGATATATATCGTATATCGAGATATAGCAAAATATATCGAGATATATTTTTTGCTCCATATCGCCCAGCCCTAGGTTTAGGGGTCGGGTTAGTGTGTGTGTGTGATGGGTAGGTTTAGGAGTCAGGTTAGTGTGTGTGTGTGTGATGGGTAGGTTTAGGGGTCGGGTTAGTGTGTGTGTGTGTGTGTTGGGTAGGTTTAGGAGTTGGGTTAGGGTGTGAGTGTGTGTGTGTGTGATGGGTAGGTTTAGGGGTAAGGTGTGTGTGTGTGAGTGTGAGAGTGTGTGTGTGATGGGTAGGTTTAGGGGTAAGGTGTGTGTGTGAGTGTGAGAGTGTGTGTGTGATGGGTAGGTTTAGGGGTCGGGTTAGTGTGTGTGTGTGTGTGTGTGTGTGTGTGATGGGTAGGTTTAGGAGTTGGGTTAGTGTGAGTGTGTGTGTGTGTGATGGGTAGGTTTAGGGGTAAGGTGTGTGTGTGTGAGTGTGTGTGTGTGTGATGGGTAGGTTTAGGAGTCGGGTTAGTGTGTGTGATGGTTAGGTTTAGGGGTCGAGTTAGTGTGTGTGTGTGTGTGTGTGTGTGTGATGGGTAGGTTTAGGAGTCGGGTTTGTGTGTGTGTGTGTGTGTGTGTGTGATGGGTAGGTTTAGGAGTCGGGTTAGTGTGTCTGAGTGTGTGTGTG
>NC_138240.1:1684343-1719343 GCF_964197995.2 Scardinius erythrophthalmus | reverse complement strand
AACACACACAATGAGACAGATGTGTTTTACAGGTATACCCTCGTGTGTGTGTGTGTGTGTGTGTGTGTGTGTGTGTGTGTGTGTGTGTGTGTGTGTAGGTTTAGGGGTAGGGTTAGTGTGTGTGTGTGTGTGTGTGTGTGTCAGACCTGCCAGTCGGGGCTCTTGGCGTAGGACAGCGCCTCTGAACTGAGCCAGAAATATCGTTTCTTAAAAGTGAAGCGCTTGAGCAGCTGAGGTCCTTCAGCTTTGTGTTTCTGCAGGAAACCTTCCTTCACGATGACCGAGGGCAAGAACACGGTGCGCTGAGGAGCTTCACACACTGCTGACACACACAACACACACACACTACATTATTACAGCTCCTGCAGAACCTGTACAACTATGCATTCCAGCAATCATTCACATCTAAAACCCATGTGGTTTAATAACACATCGAGCGTCACAGTGTGTGTGTGTGTGTGTGTTGTGCAGTTCTGCAATACAGACAGCAGGTGGCGCACTAGACTACAGTGACACACACACACACCGACTCGTATTTCACTCACACACGTGCAGATTACAGTCAAACAGGACTAGAGTAAATCTTCAGAGCCTGCGTGTGTTTTACTGATGTTTGCCTCAACGAACATGCGTTTCACTAGGAAAACACACACATACACATACACATACACACACACACACACACACACACACACACACACACACACACACACACACACACACACACACACACACACACACACACACACACACACACACACACACACACACACACACACATACACACACACGAGTGTGAAGAACATGAGTGTGTGTAACAGCTGCAGGTGTAACTGACATCAGACTCCATGTGTAATGTATTCACACACACATTAAATATTAAAGCAGTGTTTGACAGGAGTGTTGAGCGTGGTGTCAGAGTAGATATGGGAACAGTATATGATCTCAGAGAACTCACACACACTGAACACAAACGTTATACCACTCACAAAGCATAAGATTTGCCAGCAATATATATATATATATATATATATATATATATATATATATATATATATATATATATATATATATATATATATATATATGTGTATATATGTGTGTGTGTATATATGTGTGTGTATGTATATATATATATATATATATATATATATATATATATATATATATATATATATATATAGTACCGGTCAAAAGTTTGGAAACATTACTATTTTTTTTTTTTTACTCTTAAGGCTGCATTTATTTGTTAAAAAATGCAGAAAAAACTGCTACTTTAAAATATAATTTATTCCTGTGATCAAAGCTGAATTTTCAGCATCATTACTCCAGTCTTCAGTGTCACATGATCCTTCAGAAACCACTCTAATATGATGATTTATTATCAATTAAATAATTGATTTAATTGTGCTGCTTAATTTTATTTTTTTTTATACTTGAAATGATTAATTACTTTTGGATTCTTTCGATTTTAATGAAGGTCAGTTTAGGACATTTCCTCAAAATCAGTTTACTGTCAGAAGTTTGTCCCACACACACACACACACACACACACAGAAAATGATTTCAGTTTTAATCACTGTGATAATACATATTTCAGACAGAGTTTATTATGGAATTATGAAAAGTATTTTTAGTAAATGCTCTATAAATAATTGCCTGTTGTCATGGTAATGCATTGCTCTGTCGTCATGTTGACTCACCGTTGTCGTGATCGATGTCTATAAGCTTGTCCAGAAAATCTTTGACGGACGCCACACAGCAAAGGATGATGGGATGCAGAGGGGTCATCCACTGCTCCTTCCCATGACCCAACTGGAGCCCTAGATTCCCAACACTCTGAAGAGCCTGAGAGAGAGAGAGAGAGAGAGAGAGAGAGAGAGAGAGAGAGAGAGAGAGAGAGAGACTTAGGGTTAGACTGGGTTAGGGTTAGGCTGCTTCAGAGGTGATCGCGTCTGGATGGTAACCCTGATTCTGTGACCTTCCCCCAAACGCCACAGTGCCAGTATTCAGTCATTTTCTCTTCTGTCACTCCTCAACTGATTCTTTGAACATCCTATGAAATGCACTGATAATGAAACAGGACATATTGACCACATAGTTCTGTCTCAGTATCTGTCTGCTTACTGTTACAGATTTACTCAGCCTTCAAGTCAGAAATATCGTCATCACATGACCGAGCAAAGCCGTATTTACCATCGAGAAACTCTGAGTTCTAGAAGACACGTGAGTTCTGATGTTGTTCACGTGACCTATGGTGGCAAACAAGTCTGTTGTGAATGATAATGAATGATTTTGCTAAATTATTTGAATTTTCTGTGCTGTATTACAATAATATTAAGGCATTATGTAGAAAAGTTTTAGACAAGAAATAGAAAGTTAATCACTCGCATTATATGTTATCCATTTCATGCAAATTAATTATTTTGTTAGATACCGTGCATAAAAACGTGATTAAAATGAAAATTATGAAATGTAAAATAAACTATAGTATGTAATAAAATTATGATTTTTTTTCAAATAAAATAAACAAATAAACAATAAAGAATATAGTAAAATTAATTTTTCCAACATGCAAATTTGAAATGATGAAATTTCCAGCATGCAAAATTGAGTGACTGAAATTAAAATGATATAAAGTAAATGTAAAATAAACAATATATAATAGAAATTATGTTTTTTCCAACATGAATGCATTCATTTAATTGACACACTTCTGTATCTGCCCATGAGTGGAAGATTGTTATAAAATTTTTGAAGTAAAATGAAACATTTGGTTAAAATAAAGATGACTTTATCATGTGAAACTGTGTGTGTTGCACCTTGGCGAGCAGCAGGAGAGTTCTGCCGGTGCGTGTGTCGGCGTGATGGTCTCTCAGCTGGAAGAGTTTGGGTGTCAGGATCGCAGGAGCGAACAGACGCAGGAAGAAAAAGCCACTGATGGACAAATACTTCACATCCTACAAGAGAGAAACAGTGAGTACAACACCATCATCTTCATCATCATCATCATCATCATCAAGTCCTCACCTCATTCTCCGGTTCTGGAAACTGTTCCTCGACTCGTTTATGGAGCTGTTTGAACACGACCCTCATCACAGGAGGACACTGGGAAACGGAGTTCCCGATGGCCTCCATGATGCTGGTCAGATACGCCTGGAGAAGCCCGACGCTGCTCTCCCGGACCTCCGCCTCGGACGCTGAGCCTTTAAATGATATACGTCTGGAAAGAGAGCGTGTTTTTAGCAGGGCTGGACCGTAACTAAGCATTTCTACTTCGTTACTGTAAGACTTTTGGTCATCCTCGAAACACAAATGAAGATCAAAAAGAAATCTGACATATTTCTGTCCTTCCATTGATAGCTACGCAACTACCAGTTTGATGCACACTGTTTTGTTTGTTTTTCTATCCCGGTGGGGACTTAAACCTGAATGCACACACACACTCATGGGGACTCGCGTCACTGTGGATGTAAATTGAGGAAACAAGTTTATAAATCATACAGAATGAAAAACAGTCAAAATTATCCATTTTTCTTTTATGCCAAAAATCATTAGGATATTAAGTAAAGATCATGTTCCATGAAGATATTTAGTCAATTTCCTACCGTAAATATATAAAACATGTGTTTCTGTGAGTGAATGCAGCACAATCGCCAACATAAATGAACAACTTTAAAGGAGATTTTCTCAATGTTTCGATTTTTTTGCATCCTCAGATTCCAGATTTACAATAGTTGTGTCTCGACCAAATATTGTCCTATCATAACAAACCATACATCAATGGAAAGCTTATTTATTCAGCTTTCAGATTATGTTTAAATCTCAAATTCAAAAAATTGACCCATGTGACTGTATTTGTGGTCCAGGGTCACACATATATCTGAACAAACCTCTCGCTGAAGCTCAAGCGTGCTGCGTAACACGAGAATGAACCCTATTTGATTCTCGCGTTTGAGCTTCCGTTTACCGTATTTGATGTTTATATGTGAATAAAAGCCTAAATTTAATCTATTCATCATATAAAGCGATCCGCTCAATTCATATGGATTAGTTATACAATCTCTTTATGAACTTTTTGAAGCATCAAAGTGGTAGTTGTGTGCAATCAGCAATCACAGTTTCCACAAAAATATGAACTATTAACATTGAAAATAATCATAAATGTTTCTTGAGCATCAAATCATCATATTAGAGTGATTTCTGAAGGATCATGTGACACTGAAGACTGGAGTAATGATGCTGAAAATTCAGCTTTGATTACAGGAATAAATTACACATTTATATATATATTCACATAGAAAACAGCTATTTTAAATTTTACTAATATTTCACTGTTTTTACTGTATTTGTTATTAAATAAACGCAGTCTTGGTGAGCAGAAGAGACTTCCTTCAGAAACAATTCAAAATCTTCCTATCCCCAAACTTCTGTAATGGTAGTGTCTATAATATATTTCAAATATTGCCTGAAACCTGAAGCGCTTTTGTTCTCAGTGACATTTCACATGTGGTGAGATCACGCTATACATAGATCTGAAAGCCACCATAAGAGGTAAAGTTTGTAGAGTTCACTGCTGTTCCCTGGCAACACTTCTCTCCCGCAGTAATTCTTCCACGATTATGGCTGTTTCACCTAATGATATGTTGTTTACTGAACTACTGTTATGCATATGTTATATTATGAACTCGCACCTGGAGCGGTTGAGGTCTATCTTGCAGGGATCCAACTCGATGTATTTCCTTTCCTCAAAGATCCGGTTAATAATGGGCTTCAGAACCTCATGCAGATACAGCATCCCGACAGCCTGACACACACCAAACCCTCTTACTAACATTCACACATTTTGATGTAAACACAAGATTATATTTCAGATGAAGATATATATGCACACACCTTCATGAACTGCTCCATAGCTTTCGAGGCCAGCGAGTTGGACCGGAAGAGTGTATTTGGGTCTGCTATTGGGGAGAAACAGAAAACAACTTCTGTTCATGTTTCTCAACCATTATGTTCCTCCAGAGCCTTTGTCTGCTGTCCATGCACAGATATTCTACTACGACTGTCATCCACACAACAAAGTACGTATGCATATAAATGTGCAAAATTAAATCTATCAAAATGTTATTTATTTAGTACAACTAAACATTTACAGTAAAGAAAATGTGATGTTTTCCCAATGCTACAGTGCATTTAAAATTACAGTTATGCATTTAACAGATGCTTTTAAAGCAACTTACACCGCAATGCATTTCTATCCATATTCTGTTTGTTCTGGCTTATTTTTAGTGGAGATGTTTTGGATGGATGTTAATGATCACTGACGCTACTTTTTCATGCACTGAGATTTTGGACTTTTCTGCTTCCATTACACGTCGTCTTTCCATCACAGTTTAGTGTTTATTTTACTGCACGTTTAATCTGTTTGAGTCTGTAGATTTCAATCTCAACCCATAAAGACAGTGAGTTTGAGTCAGAAATCTCCACTTCTGAGGCTTTACACACACCAAACTTCACAGTTTTATTCATATCTATATTCTGAAGGTTTTTACACTGTTCCCTAAAAACATGGAGATTTTTTTTCTGGATGTTGACAGTATTTTCTGATTTATGGAGTCACAAAAAGGGAAATCCAAAATCAGACAAGAATTTTGAACTTTGCTTTATCAAATCTGTGCATTTATGCAAATTAGTGCATATTTAATTAGATAATGGTTCATTAGCATATCTAAACAAGATTTCAGAAAACTTGTAATAGAGCAAGAACAACCGTTTTAATGAGTAGGGATTAAATGAAATGGGGAAAGTATGATGATACCTATTAGTCAACATTTGTACCCTATCTACCTGTGATCTCACACTAAAAATGAGTAATTAAAACTATTATTCATTATATTTATTGAAATCTCAGGGATACGTGAAGTCAAGAATCATGGTCCCATACGGTTGATCCCTGATATAGACGCATTAAAACTCTTCCCAGTTGAACTGGTTCTCCGACTGTTATAGTTGTTAATAACTTGTGTGGCTGTTTTCTCTTCTCCTGTCTTTCTCTTTCATCCTCGTCGTTCGCTGACTAACATTCCCATCTTATGATCGTTCCATTTCCTTTTGAAGCTGCTTCCTGTGGAGTTGCTATGGAAACTTGGACCCTTTGTTTGTCATCGGCGCAGCACAAACGCAACATAAAACACCAGCCGGGTGTGAAAAACCCACGCGCTCCCACAATCACACAAAACATCATTAATGAGAGAGGAGAAGTTCAGAGATGACTTCACGGCAGCGAGGGGAACTGTGTGTAAATATAGCTGGACTGAAGTCGTCACGTCGCCTACACACAGGAAAACCACTAATCAAACACACACACACACACACACACACACACACACGTACTGGTGTTGTGGACCTCTCTGGTGTTGAGGTAGTCCAGGAATGGCACGATCAGGCCTTGACCCAGATAGATCTTCACTAGTGTCATGGCCACCTCTTGACGACTCTCCACCGTCGTGACCTCTTCCAGGAGGGTCAAGGGTGTGGGATCATCCACCTGACAGCATTGGGAAAAATACTGAATTTAATTAAGCCATATTACTCCCTTTTATATAGTTTTGATGTCGTTTTCGGCTCTACTAGAACAGGTTTGCATGCATTATTTCTCCATATTCTCCACCGTTGCAGCTCCTCTCTTCCCAGTCTGTCAGTAACGCTCTGGTGTGTTGCTCTAGTCAATTACATTAACCCTTTGTTTTTTAGGCAAAGCAAGGCAAGGCAAGTTTTTTTATATAGCACATTTCATACACAATGGTAATTCAAAGTGATTTACAGAGAAGAAATTAAAATAATCAAAAGAAATGAGAATAATTAAAACATTTCAGAATAAAAAATAAAATACAGTACAGTACAAGCAGTCGGACGAACAGCGGCACAGTGCTCATTCAGTAAATGCACAGCTAAACAGAAGTGTTTTGAGTCTGGATGTGAATGTGATACTGTAGGAGCACATCTGATCTTTTCTGGAAGCTGGTTCCAGCATAATAGCTAAAAGCGGACTCGCCATGCTTAGAGTGAACCCTTGGTGTTTCTAGCTGATGTGATCCTAGTGATCTGAGTGATCTGTTGGGTTTATTCAGTGAGCATATTTGCAATATATTGAGGTCCTAGGCCATTGAATGATTTATATACCAGTAATAATACTTTAAAATCAATCCTAAATCTAACTGGGAGCCAGTGTAAAGACCTGAGCTCTGGTGTGATGTGTTCATATGTTCTGGTTCTGCTTAATGTTCTGTTTGAGCTGACACTGTCTTATGGTGTTTTGGGAAAGTCCATTACAGTAATCCACCCTGCTGGTGATGAAAGCACGAACACGTTTCTCTAAGTCTTGTCTGGAAACAAAGCATCTAAATCTTGCAATATTTTTCAGAATAGGATGCTGATTTAGTTATTGCTTTGACATGACTACTGAAACTAAGGTTTTAGGCCTGAAACATACTATGTGCATCATTGCTGCTATAGCCGTTCTTTTATGACCATTTCAGACGTATATACAGCATCTAGAGAATGTGATGGTACCTCAGATGGCGAGATGACGGCCTCCACCAGCTGCTCGATCAGAGGCTGATAGTACAGAGACGGAAGGATTCGCTCCTCGGTCAAACGCACCTTCAGACGCAAGGCACCCAGTTTACCCCTGAAAGAGACACAGAGAGAGACAGACAGTTTGTGTCTGTGTGCTTTTATAATAGCGCTTACATTAAACTAGACTGTTTCAACCTAATGCATCAAAACCGACCTGTAAGATGCGTGTTTGTGAACTGCTTTTACAACGACAACCTGTTCATTGGATTTATACTCTTATAGAGATGTTTTCAACCATGAGACTAAATGATGGACTTTTACTTAATGTGATGATACACTACAATAAAATAATGTTATTCCTCTGTATTTCTGTCTTGTTTTCCAGAACAAACATCTTAAAGATTCTTAAATCAAGAACCTGAGAAGCAAGATACTCAAGATTTTAAGTCTTGTTTAATGAAAGATTTATCAAAATGAAGTGAGTTTATGCTTAAAACAAGAACAAGTATCTGGTGGGAGGTGGGGGGGGGGGGGGGCTCAGTGCTGAGACCACTTCTCTTCTCCATCTACAAGTCATCACTAGCATCTGTCATTCAGAAACATGGGCCCTGTCCCAAATGGCACACTCCAGACTTGTGGACTTCCTCAGAGTCCACACTTTGGTGACGTCATGTAGTGCAGACCTATAGGGCCGTTGGCGCGAGTCCACAAGGGCGCATTGAGAGGTATTTTTGGGACAGACTCGATCGTCACGCCAGAGATAACGGTCTGGTTGTTGTTGGACAGGAGAAATCACATTTTTGCGCTCCGACATCTTATCTCCATGTCAATTACACAGCCTAATTTTACAGTTCTATATTTTGATATTGTGTATGCCACCTGGCCATTAGACAATAGATACACATCATGCTTATTTAAATGATACAGTTGTACATAATAATACATAATGTTCCATTTGAACTAAGATTACAATTTTAACACATAATGAAAATGTGCATGAGTTTCAGATGAATGATTTACAGGTGAAGATGAATTTACAGATGAATTTTCAATATTCATACTACGTTTACATATGACTCAGTAAAGCCCTGACATTCGGTTCTATTTATTTAATGAATCATAATGCGATCGTATTATTCAACGCGCTATTATTATGTTTGAGAGACATCAACCACTGGTCGATGACCATAATGTTTGTATAAACTGTAGGTAACAACTGGTTAAATGTACAACTAGGTCATAAAAAACGTAATATTTTCTTGTCAGCCATGTTAACAATTGTCCGTGAGCGAAATCTCCTCCAAACCGTTGTCTGATTGGCCTTTCGCAAGCATTCCTGGTGTGTGGAGCCTGCATCCATGCGGGCTTCGCGGAATACCGCTTCAAGGGTACAAAGGGGGCGCTGCTGAGCACACTTCAGAGCGTTAAAATGCTGTACGGACTCGTAGACTCAGCGAGCACACGCAATTTAAGTCCACGAGACCGAAAGTCCACATGAAGTGCGCCATTTGGGACAGGGCCATGGTTTTCCAATCACTGACGACACACAACTCTACCTCTCATTCCAGCCTCATGATCCGACGGTAGCTTTTTTGCATCTCAGACATTTCTTGCCGGATGAAGAACCACCACCTTCAACTCAACCGTGCAAAGACAAAATTGCTCGTGAGCTATTGGCTCTTCAAACAAAACTCCATCCAGGAATCTTGGAGTTGTGATTGATGATCAGTTAAACTTCACAGACCACATTTCTAAAATTGCCCAGTCCAGCAGATTTGCCTTATACAACATTAGGAGGATCAGGCCCTTCCTATCGGAGCTACACAACTCCTTATCCAAGCTCTTGTTCTATCCAGACTGGACTGTTGTAACGCTCTCAGGCCTTCCAGCATGTACTGTCAAACCTGCAACTGATCCAGAAGCAAGAGTGACGCACGTCGAGCCGAAAGAGACGCACGTCACACATCTTCATAAAAAAGCCCTGGTTGCCAATAGCCGCAAATTCAAGGCACTGATGTTTGCCTACAGAACAACCACTGGCTCTGAATCCTTATACCTAAACTCACTACCTCAGACGTATGTGTCCTCCAGAAGCTTGTGCAAGTGAACAGCGCCTTCATCAAGTGTTGCCATCATCCCAAAGAGGCACACAATCATTGGAAGCAGATCGTCATTAAAACATGAGCAAACACAAAGACAACGATCTCTGAAGAAGCATTACCATCTCAAACACACCTGCTAATGAATGTGACTGCACTGTAAAACACACACACACACACACACACACACACACACCCTGCATCGTCCTCGGTGTTTCCCAGCGGGAGCAGACGAAACCAGCCCTGCATCAGAGGCGATCTGTGCAAACAGGACAGAGGGATTTCCACCTGTGCAAACCAACACAAACACATGCATAAGCCAACACACACATGATCACTTAATAACATTTGTCATCATCATACACTCATGCTAATCATATGCTTTTGTTTTACACAGGAGAAAGAACACACAGGATTGGAGCGACAAGACGGTGAGTCTTGGGAACTATCCCTTTAATGTTCACATACTTATTAGAAACTCAATAAGATAACTCTGTCGAGTGTTTATGACGAGCTCCGAGCCGTTCTGTAAATCTCATTATTCAGCACTGAAGAGGTAGAGGTGATTTGTTGAACGGTCTCAGAGGAACAGTAATGTGGCAGTAATTATATTTCCATTGAAAGTCGCAAAGCAAACTTGAGCCAAAAATTGGACTTTCGCATTTAAAAAATTTGCAAATAAAGCACCAGTGCCATTCCATGTGTTGTAGTTTATGCAATGGTTTTCTTTCACCTCAATTGAGCATATATGTTTTTATGCACATTTTAAGATTTTATGCACATCTTGGTGTTTCCATTTCATTTCCATTTTTAAAGCGATGTCCCAAAATTTGCATTAAAATATGTGGATGGAAACCGCCAGTGACAATTAATTTATTTTTAGCAATGGACAGACTGTCAAGTCAAGTCACCTTTATTTATTTAACGCTTTTTACAATACAAATTGTTTCAAAGCAGCTTTAAAAATAGCGTCATAGTCCATCTTAAGTAAGTTCAGTGATGGTTAATTTTTGTTGTAAAAAAAGTGATTAATTTAGTTATCTATACAGCCGCTCTGGAGAAAACTGTGATGTCATCGTCCAACTCAGTTCAGTTCTCATATAATGCAGGAGATCAATAATATTGTTGAATATTAAATGTCCCCAACTAAACAAGCCAAAAGCCAAAAGCCAAAAGCTAGAAGCCAAAGGCCAAAGGCGACAGTGGCCAGGAACCAAAACTCCATCAGTGACAGAATGGAGAAAAACCCTTGTGAGAACCCAGACTCAGTCTCAGTTCTCCTCTGGCCAACGAGCGAACAGTGGATGATTATGATTCTGGCAGCACTACAGGTCAGAGGTCAGATTGGATCCGGTCAGACTGTCACCTCACCTTTCCCAGAAAGTCGTTCTTGCCCACCATGTCCCAGTCCCAGACCTCCACCGTGACGCTTCCACCTTCATCATCAGCACCTTCATCCAAACACAACTCCAGAGTCTCGTCCCAGTGCGGGAACCGCGTCTTCTTTATGATCTAGAGAAAACACACTTGTTTGACTGAACTGCATGTTTCAGTGTGTTCACGGTGTTCAGTTACACACGAGCAGCTCATGATCCGGTGTTTCAGAGTCTCAGAGCGTCTCGTTCACAGTAAGAGCTGCTCCACACAAACTCCATCTGCTCTGAGTTTGGGTCATTTATAACATGCATTTGAAAACGCAACATGCACCGACCATCTTCATCAACTACTGTAGTAATGAGAAACATGTATAAACTGGCTGTTATTAACAAAAGAGAGGCTTTAAGGGCTCCCTGCAGTTTTCTGCTAATATAAAAGCTCAATGGTGCAACATAATGGAGACATAAATATTGTAATTTTACTGTAGCACTCAATTATTTTAATTTTTTATATATTTTTCATTTTTATTATTCATTTTTATTAATATTTCATATTATTATTATTATTATTTTTTTTGCAGTCCGTAGTTTTTCCTCTTTGTCGCCATCTCTGTTCGAAATCTGCAATTGCAGTGATTCGCGGAATTATCAACTTTACGTGGGTTGTGTCTCGGCTCGGCACAGCGCGGATGAACACAATGTTTTGAGGAGAATGTGTGGCTGTCAGTCGCGCCGGTGTGGTCCTGGCATTCGCAATCACAGATTCTACTTTTTGGAAGTATGACCAACATAAGAGTTTTCACTTGGAAATGTTCTGAACAAGCAAGTCCACTTTTGTTCTGACCAACTAAGGGGGAAAAACCATTGCAGTAAATCGCGCTGATTAAATCTAACAATCGCTTATCATATCACGTCAAACCGTGCAAATTATACTTTGTTCTCAAATTGTTAATGTTAACAACATCAGCATTGCGTGACTACATTTAATGCCTTTCCGATATTATCCTTGTTTCCGCATGAGCCGGTTGCAGTCTCTTTTTTTCTCCGAAGTCTGAAGTCTTTTGCGCTTTACAGCGGGTGAATCTCCAGCTGGTGATTGTCGTTTGAACCTTTCTGGATCTGCCATCAAATTTCTAAGTTTAATTATATCAAGTGCTGTGAGAAAAGGCTATAAATCTCCACCTCCAACATCCTCACACTCATCGCCGACTAGCCGAGACTCTTCTTTATGTGGACAGATGTGACGTAATGACGCAAAGACATGCTCGAATTTACCGTGGAAATCCACCAGTACCACTGGAGTTAAAAACATTATCACAAGCTCACCGTTTTGAATCGAGCTACGGCAAGCAGAGAGGTCTGAACACTGGCTGGTTATGAACTTGCTCAAACATTTATTTTGGATCATTTTTAACCCCAAAAAGTTACAGACTGCAGCTTTAAATACTATTTTTTTACAGTGAAATATTACAACAGTAGTATTTCTTATATTGTTTGATATTTGTATTTAGTAATAAGAATACTCATCATAGTAAAATAATACAAATTATTATTATTTTATATTCATGTTAATATATTGTTGTGAATGTTTTAGATTTGAACATAAGCTTCAGCTTTTTTATCTTTAATAGTGACTTAAATTGAGGTCTGTTCCTCATATCCAGAGATCATCAGATGATTTCAGGAGACAGAAGTGTGAATGAGCCACTTTCATGGTGTTTTAATGATGTTTTATGTCTGTTCTGCAGCTCGAGACGCTCTGATGAGTGTATAGATGAAAACTCGTCCTCTCACCGATGTCTCAGCGCTCAGGTTGTTGTAGATGATTCTGGTGAACGGATCAGAGGTACCAGAAATATCACGAGGAGCCAAATCTCTGAAACCAACACAAACACACACGATAATAAGCTTTGTGAAAGATTAATAGAAATTTAGGAGAAAGAGCTGATGCTTAAATACAACTGAAAACATTTACATGTGTGCATTCAGCCGATGCTTTACAATAGAGTGACAAAAGCAATCTGTCACAGTGCCAACAATATTTGTGATATACAATGGCAGGTTTATTAGAAAGCTAGAGATGCAGAAAGCGTGGGATGAGTGAAAGGAAAGTAACGCTCCTCACCGAGCCTCGATGACGTGACAGTGCAGGACGGTTCTCTGAGCGTCTCGGTGAAGCTCCAGATCCAGATGAATCTCACCCTGAACCTCCTCGTCTGGATCCACACGGCTCAGATTCAGCCAGTTATCCAAGCCTGCAGGAGCGGTTTACATTCTGAGCTTTCACTTATTCTCAAAGCACACTATTATTTGTATTCAGTGTACAGTATTTATATTGTGAACTGAACACAAATGAACTGCCAAAATGTGCCGTATACAGCCTGAATGTACTGCAGGTACTGTAGGCCTATCCCACAATGCAATGCAAACCTTCCTTTTCCTGGTGTGACAAATGTCAAGTAATATCAACAGTGAATCAGTGTTATTTTAGCATCACTGAGATATACTATTATATATTTTTATATATTTAGAATTAGTTTTTTTTCTGTTTTCATTTACTACTGTTAATAATAATTAGTTAATAGTTAATAATTAGTTTAGTTTAATTTATCTGTCTATATGGTTTAAGTTGTAGTTAAGTATAATAACCTGTGAATTTTAACATCTTGACTCATTTTATATTGCATTAAAGATTTAATATTTTAAATTGTTTTTTTGATTTTAGGTTAAGTTTTTGTAATGTTGTTGTTTTTGTCAAAACATAAACATTTTGTCATAAATATTTTTAATATGTCTATATATTTATTAAAATGTTGCTTTTAAATATTTTATTTCCGTTAACATTTATTTTATTTTAAGTAAAGGCTTTAGTTTTAGTTAACTATAATAACCATTACTTTATATTGAATAAAAAATGCAAAATATTTTATATTGAGTTAAAAATGCAAAATATTTAATCTCATATGTAATAAATAATATTTCTGAGATGATAACTTTAAGACTTTATGTATGCCACTCGCAGAATTAAACATGCAGTCTTGTCTTGTAAGGTTAATGAAGCACACTATGTTTGAACATTAATCAGTGCATACGGCATGCTCTTTTGCATTTTATATAAAAGCAGTATTCAGAATTCATGAAGTGATTTATTGGTTTGATTTATTATTTTAAAAAGGTTCTGCATACAGTAAACCCATTTTTGTCACATTTAAGAGGATGATGTTAAAGATGTTAACTGTTTTGCAATAAGTATGATAAAAAAATATTAAAACAGTGACATCACTCGCAGTTCATTTGTCACACTGGAAATGGAAGGTCAAGTCGTGCATATTGCATTGTGGGATACAAACGCAAGTATCAAACGCGAAACGCAAGTAGCTTTGTGGGCGGGTCTCGGGCGCTGTTGCTATTATACCAGCGGGATAAATGACTCTTGCGCCCGACGCAAATCTAAAATGTGTTGGTCTGAAGTCGCTTCATTACTCATAGGTGTGGTTTGGGCGTAACGTGAAATAAACCAATCAGAGCGTCATCTCACATTCCCTTTAAGAGCAGGAGCGCTTGTTCCATGGCGGATTGCTATTATAACGGCGGATTTGCCAGGAGCGGTTCACAGCCGAGGAGACCGACGTTCTCGTCAGGGCCGTAAAACACAGAGAAGTGACATTGGGGATGGAGAAACACACCCAGATTAGCTTCGGTTAAACAGGCGTATGATAATTTGGGTAAATGTGTAAGCTAGATTTATGCCTATTTTTCACATCTTCATGGACACCACAATGATTTCCCTCGTGTGGTAATATTTTTCCTTGTAACAATGTATGGTTTTCTAAAAATGAAAACTGCTTCTGTGTAGATGAGAGAATCAAAGTGTGTGTGCGTTGTGCTCACGCTACATTATGGCCAAGCATGCGCCCTTAAAACAGCATCTGAACGCGCCGCTGACTTTAGACGAGGTTTCTCCTGGTCAGTGGCGCAATTGTTTTCTGAAACTGCAAAATAGCACCAGGGAACGTTTGCGCCGGAACACGCCTCCTCTTTTCGCTGAACCGCCCCCGGGAGCGCAAGTTCATTCCCTAGTTAACCGACGTGCGTCTGTGGAGGGAAGAGTCCGCTGTGCGCCGGTGCAGAATAGGAATGACACATGCGTCGCTGTACAAAGTCAGTTGCGCTGGGTGTGAGATAGAGCCCACAGTGTGTTTGCACTCTTGGCTGTATTATTGTAGCAAACACGGTATGTCGTTTGAGTGTTTGCAAACATGCATACATAAAATTCACGTAATCATGCACAGTATACCAGCAAAAACGGATGTATGCTGATGTGATCATCATATTAAACCAGTACAGTTTGAGTTTACAGTTACAATAAATCCCTCATCTGAGAGTTTTACAGAGCCGAACGCTTCCCATGATCCTGTGGGTGAGGGGTGAGTCAGGCTTGACAGGCTGCAGTGATTCATGCAGGGCAAGTGCATGCTGGGAAGACATGAAACCCACTGTGGGGTGGCGTGCTCGCTAATACATCATGTGTGCGCCTATAATAACTAACAACTCCTCCGTTCCAGCTGAGAACAGCATGAGGGAATTACTGCAGGACGAAGGTGGACGAAATAATCACGGTGGTTTTAAACCCCGCGTTCACTTTCATAGCTCATGTTTTAGTGTTCAGTGAACAACACAACAAGATTGTGTCCAATTATTTCAGTTTCTGTGGTTTTATTTCTAATGAAAAATAAAACAGTAAACTATGATAGTATATCAACAGATTTGAATGCATGAATTTAAATGTGTTTTATGCAGTCACTTCCTGTTGCTCTTTACATTTAGATGCTTTTGGGACTTCACTTCCCTTCTCTCTTGAAGAATTTTGTTTTGCAAAAATCATATTTTTAGAAATGACAGCTGGCGCTGAACTTTTAAGAAGTATCTCTTCAAAATGATTTATTTTTAAAGAAATGAGAAGTGAGATCTATTTAATTTTGTATGTCTGGAGGATGAATGCAAATCAGTTCTAGGAAATATCTAACCAGCGTTCTGAATAAATCATAGAAGAAACACAAAATAACAAAGAATCATTTTCACTGTATATATTTGATAAGGTATGGCACCCCTTCTTAGATAAAGTTCTGGCTGATTTTATAGATCCCTTTTCTGGATATATATATATATATATATATATATATATATATATATAGATTATATATATAGTATTATGAGACATAAATCTGTTTTGGGTATGTTGTTTTCTTGCCTTGTATCACTTTTTTCTTTTCTTTTTTCTTTTTTTTTATATTGGATTTTTCTACTTGGAATAACAAGTGTACAGAAAACAGACCCATTCGACACAAATTAAAATTTAGATTATTTCCTCAATTAACAAAACCTAAACACATTGCATGTAAGAAACCTGTAAAATAAAGCCCGGCAATAAAGTAAAATGAGAACAGAATAACACATTAAAAGATAATTTGGAAGGGAAAAAAATTATTTAAAAACATATATATTAAAAGATAATGACAAAAAAGGAAGAAAAAAAAAAAAAAATATATATATATATATATATATACATTTATTAAAAATAAAATAAAAATATAAAAAATAAAAACTATATATATATATGTATTTAATTTTTTTATTCTTTATTTTTGTAATCATTTTTGTATAATTTTTATAAATATATATATATAGTTTTTATTTTTAATATTTGTATTTTATTTTTATTTATATATATATTTATATTTGTATATATATATATATTATATATATATATATAAAAATATAAAAATATAAATATAAGAAAAAAAAATATAAAAATATATATATATAGTTTTTATTTTTTATATTTTATATATATATATATATATATATATATAAAAATATAAATTTATTAAAAATAAAATAAAAATATAAAAAATAAAAACTATATATATATGTATTTAATTTTTTTATTCTTTATTTTTGTAATCATTTTTGTATAATTTTTATAAAAAAAAAATATACATAGTTTTTATTTTTAATATTTTTAATTTATTTTTATTTATATATATATATATAAATAAAAATATAAAAATATAAATATAAGAAAAAATATATATATATATCAAGTCAAGTCAAGTCATCTTCATTTATATAGCGCTTTTAACAATGTAGATTGTTTCAAAGCAGCTTTACAGAGATAAACGTATAATTTAAGGTAACAGAGATTGTTTTGGCTTTATAGTGGTTCTTTAATAAAGTTATTTTCCAGCTAAAGTTAGTTTTGATTGATTCGCTTCCGTGGCAACAATCATTTGATATTAAATTAGGGGCCGCTAAGACGACACCATTCTCTCTACACAGACTTTAAACACGAACCTGTGAGAAACGCTGATGGCGGTCACATGCGCATTAAGAACTGGTTCTATAGTTACGTGCGTTTGAATATATGTGCGCAGGTTTGGAATTCCCTACAAACCAAGCCTAAACAAAGTACTGGCATTTCCTTATAATTTTTGATACAGAATAAAAAAAAAAAAAAAAAAAAGAAATATAAAAAAAAATATATATATATAGTTTTTCTTTTTTATATTTTTAATATATATATATATATATATGTGTGTGTGTGTGTGTGTATTTAATTTTTTTATTCTTTATTTTTTTAATTATCTTTTAAAATATATGTTTTTAAATATGTACATTTTAAATATTTTATTTTCTCTCCAAATTATCTTTTAATGTGTTATTCTGTTCTCATTTTACTTTATTGCCGGGCTTTATTTTACAGGTTTCTTACATGCAATGTGTTTAGGTTTTGCTAATTGAGGAAATAATCTGAATTTTTATTTGCGTCGAATGGGTCTGTTTTCTGTACACTTGTTATTCCAAGTAGAAAAATCCCATATTAAAAAAGAAAAGAAAAAGTGATACAAGGCAAGAAAACAACATTCCCAAAACAGATTTATGTCTCATAAAACTGTAAAGGTCAGAAATAAGGAAAGTGACATGAATATATATATATATGTATCTTGGCAGTCATCAGACACGCTTACCTTTGTGTTGAGCAGCGATCACATCTTTACTCAGGGAGATTTTACCAATGACATCATCATGACTGTGGCATGAAACACAACATGAGATGCGTATTAATGATCAGACGTTTCCATATCAAACCATCATGACCATCAGCTCGTTCAGATTCACAGACAGACATAATGAAAACGAAATAAACAGACAGATCTACACTTTTAAAAAAGGTTCAATGAGATTCTGTTCATTATAAAGAACCCTTTATGCCAAAAAACAGAAATGTCTTAAATGATTGCCTAATACTTTCATGTTTAGTGGGTTACTTCAGTTATTTCTAGTGATAAAGTATATCTATGAGCTGCTTAATTCATCAAATTCAATAATAATAATAAATAAAACTATAACAAAATTAATTAATTTATACTAAATCCATCAAATGATCCCATGATGGGAACCCATGAAATGTTCTATATATGAAGCGCCTGACGGAACCTTTCAAGGTTCCATTTAGAACTTTTTCTTCTAAGAGTGATACAATGAAACACTCTTAAAATAAAGGTTCCAAAAGTTTTTTTTTTTCAGTGATGCCAAAGAAGAACCATTTCTGGTTCCACAAAGAACCTTTCGGTGAACAGATCTTAAAAGAACCATTTTAATAATCTAAACTAAAGAACCTTGTCCACTATAAGAAGCTTCGGTGCAATGGAGAGATTCCATGGATGTTAAAGTTTCTTAAACCTTAATAATAATAATAATAACCTTTATTTTTAAGAGTGAATGAAACACCTCAGTGTTTCTGTTCTGTTTCCCAGCACAAATATCTAAAACATTCTTAAATCAAGATATATTTACTGGAGAAGCAATGAAGTCAAGTCAAGTCACCTTTATTTATATAGCGCTTTTTACAATACAGATTGTATCAAAGCAGCTTCACATTGATAACATGAAAATAATACAACAAAGTTTGTTTCTAGAAGAAAATCGCGTCATCATCCACCTTAAGTAAGGCAGATCAATAATATTGCTGAATAAGAACAAATATCTGCCAATGGTGTCAAAAAAAAGCTTAATTTAAACAAGATTATTTTTCTGACCTCACAGATATCTATGAAAGCTTGTTTCCACCACACAATAAAACATTTTAAAAGATACTTGCGACTTTTTATCATACAATTGCGACTTTATTTCTCAGAATTGCGAGATATAAAGTCAGAATTGTATGATATAAACTCACAATTTTGACTTAATAACACTCAATTGCGAGTTTATATCATGCAATTCTGACTTTTTATCTCCCAATTGCGCGTTATAAAGTCAGAATTACGAGATAAAAAGTCGCAATTACCTTTTTATTTTTTATTCTGTGGCGGAAACAAAGCTGTCATAGATATCTGTTCTTGTTTTAAGCATAAATTTGATACATTTTTCAGAAAGCAAAACTTAACATCTTCACTCATTTTGCTTCTTCTCCAGTAAATGTCTCTTGATTTAGGAATGTTTGAATATTTGTGCTGGAAAACGAGACAGAAACAGAACGGAAGAACGTCATGTTTTCGCTGTGAGGAGAACTGAACAGACCAGAGCTGTGGTCATCACTCCATCTGTGTGTTTGTGCGTGCAAATGTTCTGCTGTGATTGTGAGTGTGTTCATTTATAAGCACTGCGTCGTGTGTGTTAGTGGGCAGACGGGTCTCCACAACGCAAACAAGAGCAGAGCCGTCCATCAGATGCTCGTTTACTCATCGAACCTCATGCGTTCTGGACACACACGTGAGCTTTTACACGTTTGTTACCTAATAGTGTCTTCATCCATGACGTAAAAGGTGAGCGTATGGAAGCCCGTTGGCAGGTGAAGGGTGTATTCTTCCCCCCAGAACGGATTCAAGTTCTTCCAGACGGTCGCAGTTCTGGACGGGACACAGAAAACACAGCAAACGCTCAGCGTCATTAGTTTCATACATGTATATGTATTAGAGCCTGAATTACAATCTGCCTGGATACAGAGAACAATTTAAATGGCCATAAGTGACGACGATGGAAAACAATCAATCAGTTCACCCAATTTCTCAAAGGGAGGCCTGAGCATTTCCATTTCAAAAGACACAAAGCTTTTTAAATATGCGCCACACCAGGTGTGCTGTTCAGGAAACTCTCACAATACAGCATGTGGAAGCAACGCAACACACAACCTCACGCGCAATCTTTTTTTGTTGTTGCAATTATGTAGTTCTCCGTGGTAACCAGCTAATGATGTAACGTGCATTAATGCTTTCATCATTTGCATTAGTGTCCAACTGTGGTCGATCAATTAGATCAATAACAACAGCGTGATCGGCACAATTAATCACCATGCAAGCAATCAATGATTACGATGGTTAATCGATCATGCAAAATAGTGACAAATGCAATATGAATGTGTTTAGAGATGTGGCTTATGCACTTTCACACACATGTACACATCTAGCTATATAAATGACGACTAAACTTGCATCTGTATATCTATAAACAGCACTTGGTGTTAGTTCTTCCTGTCAGTTTAAAATGCTGTGTGTGTGTGTGTGTGTTTATATATATATATATCCGGTGACTTAAAACTTCCCTGCCATAAATATTCTTTAGAGGCCATAAAACTGTTTTTGCAAGTAATGACACCAAAATTCACAATACTCTATTCCACTTTCGATACCACAGCTAGAACTACTAGACTAACTAATATAAATGTAAAAAATTATTAAAGACAAGTAACCCATCAGTAATTCAATAAGAACAAATCATCAAATTACAAGCAAAAGCACAAATAAATACAATATAACAAAGATACAAATGAAATAAACTGTGCTTTTCCGGTATATCTGACAGTGGTTTTCACGTACAGAAATTTCATAAAGTATGCAAATGTAATATACCACTCACTGTAAATTAAACATCCTTATTAATTAATTCTTATTAAAGTTACAAAGGTTATTCAGACAAGAGTGGTGGAGATTTGTTTTTCTTTGTTTGATTAACATTATAAACGCAGACGGCAGGAATATTAGGCTGCTGTCACTTTAAGAGCGAATGCACAGATCTAATAGACCCCTTTTGTGCCGACGTCACAGTTACGTCACGGCGGAAAACAAAGGGAAAACTGGAGGCGGTCAATACAAACCAGCACAGATTCGGCTACATAATAAGGAGCTTAAAATATTATTATTATAATTAAATGTCATCTTGTTGTGTTGTTGGGTGCAAGAATCGACGGAGTACAGGCTCCAATTTAAAATTTTATCGCATAATGTTTTCGAAACTATTGTGATTATTTGTGAATCATCTATGATTGTATAGACTACATTGTTATGTTGGATTGTGACAACTTTTTGAAGAACCTGGTAAGAAAAAATAATCAAATACATAGTTAAAAAAAGAATTTGGCTGTATCTGGAATTTTTATTTCTAGAAAATATTCACATCATTAAAATTGCACTGTAATGTCACTCTTTACATGGTCGTCTTCTTGGCGCTGGCTAGGCAGAACTGTGGATCGTACCACACAACACAAGTCTTGTACGTGACCATTCAGCACACAGTTATAGGCATCTAAAGATTTATATGCCCTCAGTTTCTCTTTACGCTCAGTTTCTCTATCGGGTCGGTGTAGAAGTCAGGCCACTCAATCGAGGTAGTGTTAACGTTAATCCTGTCAGATCGTCCATCCATTGAATGAGCGTGTATGGGTTGGACAATCTGGTTTTGTCCGTTAAAATGAACTTTTGCAAATAACAATCACGGTCCTGGACAGTGAGTGACCTTGCACATTAAGATAAAATCTGATTTTCTCCAGTCATTGTTAAAAAACAAGCTAACAAAACTTGCAAACTAGCGTTAGTGAAGCGGCCAGGGGAATCTTTCTGCCTCCAGCTAAGCTCCGCCCACAACTGGAAAGGGGTCTACACTCACCTAAAGGATTATTAGGAACACCTGTTCAATTTCTCATTAATGCAACGTATCTAATCAACCAATCACATGGCAGTTGCTTCAATGCATTTAGGGGTGTGGTCCTGGTCAAGACAATCTCTTGAACTCCAAACTGAATGTCAGAATGGGAAAGAAAGGTGATTTAAGCAATTTTGAGCGTGGCATGGTTGCTGGTGCCAGACGGGCCGGTCTGAGTATTTCACAATCTGCTCAGTTACTGGGATTTTCACGCACAACCATTTCTAGGGTTTACAAAGAATGGTGTGAAAAGGGAAAAACATCCAGTATGCGGCAGTCCTGTGGCCGAAAATGCCTTGTTGATGCTAGAGGTCAGAGGAGAATGGGCCGACTGATTCAAGCTGATAGAAGAGCAACTTTGACTGAAATAACCACTCGTTACAACCGAGGTATGCAGCAAAGCATTTGTGAAGCCACAACACGCACAACCTTGAGGCGGATGGGCTACAACAGCAGAAGACCCCACTGGGTACCACTCATCTCCACTACAAATAGGAAAAAGAGGCTACAATTTGCACGAGCTCACCAAAATTGGACAGTTGAAGACTGGAAAAATGTTGCCTGGTCTGATGAGTCTCGATTTCTGTTGAGACATTCAGATGGTAGAGTCAGAATTTGGCGAAAACAGATGAGAGCATGGATCCATCATGCCTTGTTACCACTGTGCAGGCTGGTGGTGGTGGTGTAATGGTCTGGGGGATGTTTTCTTGGCACACTTTAGGCCCCTTAGTGCCAATTGGTCATCGTTTAAATGCCACGGCCTACCTGAGCATTGTTTCTGACCATGTCCATCCCTTTATGACCACCATGTACCCATCCTCTGATGGCTACTTCCAGCAGGATAATGCACCATGTCACAAAGCTCGAATCATTTCAAATTGGTTTCTTGAACATGACAATGCGTTCACTGTACTAAAATGGCCCTCACAGTCACCAGATCTCAACCCAATAGAGCATCTTTGGGATGTGGTGGAACGGGAGCTTCGTGCCCTGGATGTGCATCCCACAAATCTTCATCAACTGCAAGATGCTATCCTATCAATATGGGCCAACATTTCTAAAGAATGCTTTCAGCACCTTGTTGAATCAATGCCACATAGAATTAAGGCAGTTCTGAAGGCGAAAGGGGGTCAAACACAGTATTAGTATGGTGTTCCTAATAATCCTTTAGGTGAGTGTATATAATGATACTGATACACATGCGTTTACTTTCTCAACTGTTTGCGTTCACTTAAGACATAACCGAATATTATTACTAGGATATCGCTATTTTTAACATAATTTTGCGTGAATTTGTCCGCTCAACTGAAAGAAGACTCAGTTTAGTTTTCGCGGCTTTTCTGGGCGGTCGCATCGTATGTTTGCGCACACTAAACTTTCCACACAGCGCAACTTCTTGCGCTTGAATATTTAAATTGGCAGGGCTTAAACATTCGTGACGATGCATCCGTCAACTGTCCCGAGCGTCGCTCATGTTTGTTCACATTCATGCATTGCTAGAATTCATGAAAATGTTACCGGCCAACTGGCGAGTGACACCGTTTCATATACTAACCAACACTGAATTTTACTCGCATTTGGCGCTTGGCAAGTGTTAATTTTAAACCCGTGTGTGTGTGTGTGTGTATATCCATAAACATATACAGTCAAACCAAAAATAATTCAGACACCAGATTATTTTACTAGTGTGTGCAGGACACTATAGTTCATTTACAAGAGAGGAGAGCAAAACTAGAGTAAACCGTGACATATTATACCCAAATATTCTTCATACAGTGACTACCAGTAAAATTTATAACAATTTGGGTGTAATTACACTACACAGTGTAGCTTTAATTGTATTTCTTTAACATTGCAACCTTTTTACACACAGACTGAACAAAATGAAGCATTGCTTGGTGATTGGTTGAGCTAAACTAGTATTATCTAATTTTGTAGTTAAATTTAACAGCTGACAGATATTCAACATAATTCATGTGTGAGACAGTCTAACAGAAGGACGGACAAAACCAGTCAAATATCAACTGATTTATACACACACACACACACACACACACACACACACACACACATATATATATATACACACACAAACTTTTATGTTAGATGTGATTAATCGAATTGAAAGGCTGACAGCACTTCTATATTAAGTACACACACAGGTAAGAATGTGTCACTCACCTGGCCACGACCTCATTGTCAACTTTGACGATGCAGTACGGGTCACTGGTTCCAGAACTGGACAAAAACACACAACACCATCATCATCATCCTCATCCTCATCATGTCAACAGCATTATAACTCCAGATCAAACACTTGAGATCATAATCGGATCAGCAGCATGACTCTCATGCAACACCTTTCAGACAAGCCGAGTTGTTTTGCGAGAACTTACACATCTTTTGCAGGCAGATTTCGTCCCTCGACGATGCGAAAGTACAGAGAAGTGTTTGTGGCCATGATCGCAGGAGCTTCATGTCACTGAAGATCTGCAGGGATGCTGGATTAGAGACGCTCAAACATCAGCACTGCACATCTAAACGAGGAATTCATAACATAAGTTCTGCTAATTAAATCATAACGGCACTAAAAGAAAAAAGAAAACCCTTCTATCTTCTGTAGAATACCTAAATCATGATGGTCAGGTGATGATTTGTTCAGATCAACGCTGGAGTGGCTTCATCTGTCCAATCCATCCACGCGTAACTCCATATTCGTGTCATTCATCTTGAGCCCATCAGTTTATGCATTTTCTGAAGTCATTATATTATCTACATGCATTAGTCTCGATGTTACAGCGCGCGAGTCGTGATGCTTCTGACTCTGTTCTCGGATGATGATGAGATGATGATGAGGAGACTTCAGTGATGCTGATGAGAAACTGAGGGAACAGCGACATCTGCTGGTGAGCGGCGCACAGCGCAATTAAACATTACACAAATGAAATTAAATTAAATTAAAACATTTAGAACAGTGATTAAAAACAACAGTAAGAGGGGAAAACCCGTGGGAAACGTGTTTTGAGAAAGAAAAGGAAAATTATGAATGCGATAAAACGAGTAGCCTACAATAAGAAATAATAATTATTAGTATATATATATATATATATACACAAAAAAATAATCTTATTTTGTATCATTGTCTATGTTTAAAATAGTAAATTATTATTTAAAACTCTAAGGCATATAAAAGGGCAGCCCTGCGTGCTGAAGGACCTCAGGACGACGCTGCTGCGCATGCGCTAACCTCCACACACACATTTCAAAACAATCATCATCATCTTCACTTGAATCTCTAATATAAGCATGCTGTACATTCAGTGAAAGTTTGTATTTGTATTTAAACTCGACACACCTTAAACATTCATCTTTACGTCTCTGGGACTTGAAACATAAAGCGGGTAAGAGTTTCGTTCAGTTTTATCTCTTTTAGTAATGAGATGATGCAGTTCTTTAAAGCCATCAGAGTCTGAAAAGAAACAAACGGTGAATACATAATTCATATTGATTTCATATTTTTATTTGCAGTCAGTATATAAGCTAAACTATCTATGTTCGATTATCCTCCTTATTGCATTTGCTTAAGACTTCATATTCAATTTCTACTACTTTCTAGGCATATTTTGGTAATATGTATTTATTTAGATGTTAATCTTTATTTTATCTACTACAGTCAATACTTATATTTAATCTCAATAATAACAATTTAAGTCTTAAATGTAGTGTGTTTACAGTTGCCAAGTTACTTAATTCAGCTACGACCAGTGTTATTGTAGTTTTATTTATATTGTAAGTATATTAGATTTTATTTTATATTTTCGTTTTATTTATTTTTAGTGTAAGTTTAAGTAATTTTGTTATGTGTGTTTGTTCATTTTACTAGGTTTTTAAAATGTGATGTTTTTAATGTTTTTTCTTCAAAATCTTGATTTTCTTCTTTTATTTTGCTTTAGCTTTATTTCAGTCAGCGAAAACAATTTTAATAATTTCAGTGTTAGTTAAAGATAACAACACTGAGTAAAAGCATACATATGTACATATTTGTATTTATACAGCTGTATATACAGTACATAACGCACAAATCTGTACATAGGTTTTCTGCTCCAGATGTGTACCACTTTAGTATTATTATTATTTTCTTTCTTAGTCCTATTTAAATGTTCTTCATATTAATGTCATATATGTATGTATGTACTCAGAGATTCTGAATAAACACAACTAATTCCTTGTGTGTTTTCACTTTGCGAATGAAGCTCATTCTGATTGTGAGTGTGACTCATCCCGTCAGATGTATTGATTTATAATGAGCTCTTTTCTCCTTCCCACAGGGGCTGAATGTGTGATGGACACGTACTGCAGTGATGATCAGTCTGATGCTGCCAGACAACAAGAGAGACACTATTACCTGCTGTCAGAGCTGCAGGCGCTCGTGAAGGACCTGCCCAGGTACAGACATCACACCACACCAGTTCACACCAGACCAGATCAGATCACACCACACCAGATCACACCACACCAGATCACACCACACCAGTTCACACCACACCAGTTCACACCACACCAGTTCACACCACACCAGATCACACCACACCAGTTCACACCACACCAGTTCACACCACACCAGTTTACACCACACCAGTTCACACCACACCAGTTCACACCACACCAGTTAACACCACACCAGATCACACCACACCACACCACACCAGTTCACACCACACCAGATCACACCACACCAGATCACACCACACCAGTTCACACCACACCAGTTTACACCACACCAGTTCACACCACACCAGTTCACACCACACCAGATCACACCACACCACACCAGTTCACACCACACCAGTTCACACCACACCAGATCACACCACACCAGATCACACCACACCAGATCACACCACACCAGATCACACCACACCACACCAGTTCACACCACACCAGTTCACACCACACCAGATCACACCACACCAGATCACACCACACCAGATCACACCACACCACACCAGTTCACACCACACCAGATCACACCACACCAGATCACACCACACCAGATCACACCACACCAGATCACACCACACCAGATCACACCACACCAGATCACACCACACCAGATCACACCACACCACACCAGTTCACACCACACCAGTTCACACCACACCAGATCACACCACACCACACCAGTTCACACCACACCAGTTCACACCACACCAGATCACACCACACCAGATCACACCACACCAGATCACACCACACCAGATCACACCACACCAGATCACACCACACCACACCAGTTCACACCACACCAGTTCACACCACACCAGATCACACCACACCAGATCACACCACACCAGATCACACCACACCAGATCACACCACACCAGATCACACCACACCAGATCACACCACACCACACCAGTTCACACCACACCAGTTCACACCACACCAGATCACACCACACCAGATCACACCACACCAGATCACACCACACCAGATCACACCACACCACCAGATCAGATCACACCAGTTCACACCACACCAGTTCACACCACACCAGATCACACCACACCAGATCAGTGTTCAAAAAAATGTGAAACAGTCTGTTTGACAATTTAATAATACTCGAATACTAATGTCCATTAACGGGGTGGTATAATGCCCTTTTCATAAGATGTAAAGTAAGTCTCTGATGTCCCCAGAGTGTGTGTGTGAAGTTTCAGCTCAAAATACCCCACAGATATTTTTATACAGCATGTTAAAGTTGTCACTTTTTGAGGGTGAGCAAAAACACAGTGTTTTGTGTCTGTTCCTTTAAATGCAAATGAGCTGCTACTCCCGGCGCAGGGGCGGAGCTTCGATTACCTCACACACACATGCATTGAAAATTTCTAAAACTTTTAGCCTTTTATGTTCAAACCGGGGTCAGACAATGATGGAGAGACTCAAGAAGAAGTGACACCATGTAGAAGCAACAGGACATTTCTGAATGGTTAGATGATGAATTTATGAAGCTGATGTGTAGTTATCTTCTAGTCATTGATTAGCATATTCTGTCTTGATAATCTATGAATCGTGTTCCGGGGGCGGGGTTTATGTAAATTTTAGGGTTTGTGATGTCACTAACCCCTGAAGAAGCTCACTGTAGTCTCTACCAGCCGTTTGTTGTAGTCCTTAAAAAGCGATTTCTGTAAAAGCAAATATCTCCCTTTGCTCTGAACTTTGAGCGTCGTAACTTTGCAGATGTTGTTTATGATCAAACAGCAGCATTACACACTAACTAAAGTTAGAAAAGTCAAATCATAATCAACCACCCCTTTAACAGATTTGGTAGTTCCCCTTTTACAAATCAACACATATATATAAAAAATATAATGTTTATCGATCCTTTGGCAGACTAAACACTTTCTACCATGTCTGCTCTTGTAAGTGGAGTAATAAGTGTGTTTGTTTCAGCTCGTTTCAGCAGCGTCTGTCGTACACCACGCTCAGTGATCTGGCTCAAGCGCTCATCGACGGGACGGTGTATGAAATAGTGCAAGGGCTGCTGGACATTCAACATCTGACGGAGAAAAACCTCTATAACCAGAGACAGAAACTACACAGCGAACACAGAGGTGTGTGTGAGAGTGTTTCAGGCCATACTGAAAACAAGGAGTGTGTGATTTGTGTATCTTTCTGTTTCAGCGCTCAAGCAGGATTTGGTTCGGAAACACAAACAGGCTCTGCAAGCGTGCAAGTCTCATAATTTGGCCGTTATGAAAACCAATCAGCGAGCCGAAAATGAGGTAAGATGGACCGTTGGTGTGTTTTTATCGAGTCCTACAGCGAACACTGCCTGACCGTCACCGTTTCAGGCTCTCGATCAGCGAGTGAAAGATGAGCAGAGGATGATGGATGAGAAGATCGTGGCTGAAATGGATCAGAAGGTTCTGGATCAACAGAACACGCTGGAGAAAGCAGGCGTACCGGGTTTCTACATCACCACCAACCCGCAGGTCAAGCTCTTCACAGCAAACAAAAACATCTTCTAAGAGTGTTTTGCTAATGTTCTTACTAGGGCTGTCACTTTTTTTTCGATATTCGAATATGCATTCAAACATGACGTGAAATATCCGAATATATCTGGTTTTTAAAGTGCCATGTTTTGCGCATTTTTTTTACAGTCTATGATTAGACCGTTTGCTTTTTATTTTATTGTTTGCCATCTCATCCAGTAGCGGCCGCTCTAAACGTATTGTAGCGTTGGCCCATGACCAAATCAAGCGAATTATAGCCAATAGCCAGCTTGTTTTGAAAATGGATGATAATGACAAGACTAAAGAGTCCGCGCTGTAATTCCTGACTATCACACACACACACACACACACACGACCCACAGGAAAGACGCGTGTCAGTATCGAGTTCTCTTTCGGGCTTGAACAAACCATAACACACAAATTATGCCAAATGTCCGTTTTGTCGAGTGTCCTCATAAGAGCAGTCTTAAATGATTTAAATAAAGTCTTAAATGAACGTAGAGATGTGAGAAAATGGGACGCGTGTCAGATTGCGTCTCTGTCCGCAGCGGCTGCTCTTAAAGTGTCATTAATGTTAATCAAAGAACAAAGGTAAGAGAGTACATTACTCACTCAGACCCGGCGCCGGGATGATTATTATACCGCTAGCCTAATCATGAATGCACTCCGCTATCTTTAACACATCTCCGGCGAACGGCTTCTTCACGCAAAAGAAAAACTCTTCATGAAGCGTAGTGAAATTCAGCGATGGATCGAGGTTGTTCGTTAACTTCATTTTACATTTTACTCGTAGATATTCGAATATTTACATTGCTTGATATTTGATATCCGTTCTAATTTGATTTTTCTCAAAAGTGACAGCCCTAGCTCTTACTAAGTTATGGAAAAAAGAGAGTTTGGGTTTAGGGTTCTCTGAACGTTAAGGTATTTTGCAAACATTATGAGAACGATACTTTTAAATGTTCTCTGAATATTTTAAAACCAGCAGTAAGATTAAAAAACGTTAGATGAACGTCCAACTAAAACCTCATATCAAAAGTTATTAAAGACCAGATTCTAGATTCTTATTAAAGACAAACATTCTGTGGAGTGCAACAATGCTTTTTCAGCGGCGTTGGTTCCAGAAGTATTTATTTCCATTAATTTCTCCCATAGGGATTTCAAAAAAATCTTTGTTATAACAGCTGTTATAACAATGTTATAAGCCATGAACCAAGCTAACCAGTTACGAGGTGAATCATAACTCTTCAAACTTTGATTTTGAAGCAAAAAACTTTGTAAAAATCTGACGAAAATACAAAGGTTCAAGACTGTGAACTTTACGGCTTTAGTGAAGGAAAGGACTACAATCCCATGAAGCATTGCGAACAGCATAATTCAATTACAAATGATGGAGAAATATAAAACTACTCATGTAAAAATGTTGATTACATCTATATAAACATTATTTTGCGGTGTTTCATGGGAGTGGGCGGAGCTATTTTGGCGTGGTTTGCTTGTTTAGACTTTGATTGGTGTAATTTTCTGTACAGCATCATGGGTAATGTAGTTTTTCACCTCAAATTCCACTGTTACACATGATCATTTAAAAAAATAATATTGGCAGATGGTTTCAACAGAAGCAAATACCATCGCGTAACAACCTTGTAGCTCACAGTGGAGTTAATTAGTTATAGTTAAAAATCAGTTTGAAAATGAAAGGGGTTTTTACTTCCGGAACCGACTGTTGCGCTCCATGAATGTTACTTGAAGAATGTTTGTTCTTAAAGGGGTGGTTGATTATGATTTGACTTTTCTAACTTTAGTTAGTGTGTAATGTTGCTGTTTGATCATAAACAACATCTGCAAAGTTACGACGCTCAAAGTTCAAAGCAAAGGGAGATATTTGCTTTTAAAGAAATCGCTTTTTAAGGACTACAACTAACGGCTGGTAGAGACCACAGGATATTCCTCCCGGGTTAGTGACATCACCAACCCTCAAATTTACATAAACCCCACCCCCAGAACACGATTTATAGATTATCATGACAGAATATGCTAATCAATGACTAGAAGATAACTACACATAAGCTTCATAAATTCATCAACTAACATTCAGAAATGTCCTGTTGCTTCTACATGTTGTCTCTTCTTCTTGAGTCTCTCCATCATTGTCTGACTTATGTTTGAACATAAAAGGCTAAAAGTTTTTGAAATTTTCAGTGCGTGTGTGTGTGTGAGGTAATCGAAGCTCCTCCCCCTGTGCCGGGAGCAGCAGCTCATTTGCATTTAAAGGAACAGACACAAAAACAGTGCGTTTTTGCTCACCCTCAAAAAGTGACAACTTTAACATGCTATATAAAAATATCTGTGGGGTATTTAGAGCTACAACTTCACACACACACTCTGGGGACATCAGATACTTGTTTTACATCTTGTGAAAAGGGCATTATACCACCCCTTTAACTTTGAGAGAACCTTGATTGATGTTCTGAGAACGTTCCCTGCTAGCTGGGTTACTCCTACTCTTTCGCTCTTTCCAAGCCGGTTTTCTGTGTGTGGCAGGAGGTGATGATGCAGATGAATCTGCTGGAACTGGTCCTGAAGCTGCAGCAGAAAGAGACTGTTTCCGGATCTCTGCCGTGAGAGACTCGACCGCATGATTTCTGATGGTGTTGAAAGACTCCAACACCAGTCAAGCTTCTCAGCTGAATGTGAATCACCTGATTTGATTACAGTAGGACGTCAGACCTTCAGAAGTGTTGGGATCTCTTTTTGTTGACGTTTATGATGATGATGGGCTGGAAAGGTCAATAACATGACCCTGGACAAGACTGAAAAAGTGCCCACATGAACTTTCCTTTTGACATTAAATATTGTTTTGTAGATGTATATAAAATTGATTTGCATCCAAGGTCGTTGGCAAACATTCAGTGCTCTGTTATGATTTGTGTTATTTGTGAAGCAACTGTATTATAAAAATAAAATATGACAGTCTGTGTTTGTTGATTTATTTTTTGATCAGGCTTTGCATAATTAAATCAGAATGCTTGATTGCAGATCAGAAGCTTGACCGTCTGCTTTTTGCTTTAATGAAAAAGTGTTTAAATGTGTTGGGAGAATTTTAAACCATTGATTTTAGGCAATGAGATGAAGGCGTTTTATCACTCAACATGTGAGTATGGTCTTTTATTGGCTTTTATTGACTGTACTCTTATGATTTATGACTTCTGTTTTCTTGTTGTTTTTCACCAGGGTAATTGATGAGAAAATCAGGTTATTGTACTAGTTTCCATTCTGAACACAGCCAACACAGGGATACGGACGTCAGAAATCAAGATCTCACGATCACACTATCTCAGGTACAGTTGTGTGATCTTACTGTCCTTTAACATTTATAAATGACCTTCAGAAGAAGCTTCTGGAAGGCAGGCTTAAGAAAGTAAGTGGTATCTACTAGTTTACTGTGTGTTTGCTGCTGGTTATTGTGGGGATTTTCTCTAGAGGCCGTAAATTGTTCTACAACAATATCCATCTTTACTGAGAAGCTTCTGCTGATATTGATCGCTTAAGCAGAAATCAACACTTTCAGCATTAAGAAACACACTAGACCTCACAAACACAACTGAAGTACAGCAGCAGAAACTAACAGAAGATCTTGATGACAGGGCTGGAAACAGACGTCTGATCTCAGAGGATTCAGGAGACTTCACGAGTTCACAGCTATATTTAAATACCTTTTTAATTTTCAACATTTTCAAAAGTTTAACAACTAAAACTAAAATTATATAGACATTAAAAAAACTAATAAAATGAACAAAAAACTGACTAAAATGTATATATATATATATATATGTATATATATATATATATATATATATATATATATATATATATATATATATATATATATATATATATATATATAAACTTTGACCAAGCTGTAGTTTGCCTTTTTTGCAGAATAGTCAAATAAATACTTAACGAGGTTTAGTATTTTGTTTTCCTTCATATTTAAAAATATAAAATATTTTACTCATATTTTGGTTGAATTGTGTGTGCATATATATACAAATGTGTATGTGTATATATATATATATATATATATATATATATATATATATATATATATATATATATATATATATATATATATATATATATATATACTTCCATACATACACATTTGTATATATATGCATATATATATATATATATATGCATATTTGTGTATATATATATATATACACACACACACACGCATGCAATTAAACCATCAAAATATGAGTCAAATATTTTATATTTTTAAATCAGCAATAAAATAAATTAATAGGACAGCAATAAATACTTAACAAGGTTTAGTGTTTTGTTTTCCTTTATATTTAATAATTTAAAATATTTTACTCCTATTTTGATGGTTTAATGGCATATGTGTGTGTATATATATATATATATATATATATATATATATATATATATATATATATATATCAAAATATGAGTAAAATGTTTTATATTTTTAAAAATGAAGGAAACCAAAACACTAAACCTTAAATATTTATTTGACAATTATTCGGCAAAAAGGCAAACTACAGCTGCAGGTTTTATTTTTACATGCAAATAAAAAAAATGTGCTCAGAAAAACAAAAAGCTGACATAAAAAGCATATATCGTCTAAAACATAATCAGTTATTAATATTGCGTTGGTTCTCTATTGTTTTTGCACGTGTTCATAATTTCTTTGTATGACAGCTTGGTCAAAAATGATGTCCCACAATTTGTCATATTTCATCGACTCCAAGCACTATGCACCAAACAATATGATCACAAAATCTTAAACAAATTTTGAATAATATTTGAATAAAGGGTGAAGATGAACCTTTGTCCCCTGTGTTTTCACTTCTGGCCACTACTAAATATAACTATAGTAGTATCGCAATGTTAAAATAACACTGATTAACTTTTGATTGCCGTGTTTGTCATCTCTTTTCTAGATCTTTTTTGAAACTCTAGAGCAGATAAATGTGTGATTTACTGGGGTCTTTTTCTCAGGAGAAACATCTGAGACTTTCCATGTGTTCTCTGTTTAATCTCACATGCTGTCTAGGAGAAACGGCTGAGATTTCATCTGTGTTTTCTGTGAGATGTGTGACCCTGACCTAGCAAAATGTCCTAATGCGTTTCGCGATGTATTCTGTCCTCTGAGTGTTCGGGATTGTTTTAGGTTTTGCTGTATGAAAGTCCTCCCGTTGAAGAAAATCACCAAGCTGTCAGATCTTAAAAGGTTAGAAGGTCCATAAACCGCTTCAAATCTGTCACATTTCTGCAGGTCTGACTTTTACATGCACTCTTAAAATGACCACTTCAAACCTTTTATGATCGGAGCATTTATGGCTGTTTGTGAGCTTTATGACCTTTTATTGCAAGAAGAAGAAAAAACACTGCAGGTGATACTTTACATTTAGCTTGAAAAGGAGTGAAAATGCAGGGGATTCAGTTGTTTTTTGTGCGAAATGTGTTTACTGAAATGAGCAACAATAAATACCAAAGAATAAGAGTAACAGCTAAATAAGAAACGGGATGTGGTGTCATTGGTCTTAAGTTCAGGGTCTGTAAGATTTTGTCTTTTTTTTTTTTAAATAAGTCTCTTCTGCTCACCGAGGCTGTATTTATTTGATCAAAAATACAGTAAAAAATATGAAAAATTATTGTTATTTAAAGTAGCTGTTTTCTATGTGAATATACAGTAAAGTGTAATTTATATCCTGTGATCAAAGCTGAATGTTCAGCATCATTACTCCAGTCTTCAGTGTCACATGATCCTTCAGAAATCACTCTAATATGATGATTTGATGCTCAAGACACATTTCTGATTATTATAAGTGTTGAAAACTGTCACGTTATATTTTTCAGGATTCTCAACAGAGACCTAGAGTAATAATGAAATGCTCCAGCTAGTCATGGGCGGCAGA
>NC_138240.1:1669343-1679343 GCF_964197995.2 Scardinius erythrophthalmus | reverse complement strand
ATGGGGCTCGTGTCTCTCTCTCTCTCTCTCATCCTCAAATCAATCCAAGGATCTGACTGCTGGAGACGGGTTTGCAGCTCACTATTGAATCCAGAGGTCAGCGCCGGTCCAGTGGATAAGACCGCTGAGCAAAGTCCCTTATCATATCAGCACAAGGACTTCACTGTGACCTTCACAAACATCCCACACTCACTCTCACATTGGTCCTCCGGTATTATGTGTTTTCATTTATATTGTTGGACAATGAAATCATGAGAGCTGTTAGAGATGGGAAGTTCGAATCCATCGCTAATAGCGGTATTTTGTGAAATTAAAACTGTATTCAGCAAGTTTTGGCCTGAAATCGTATCCGGGTCATTTTATATTTAAAGCTACAATATGTAATTTTTTTCCGCCACTAGGGGTCGCTAACCTCTTACAATAACAAAGGCGTCGGTTGATGACACATAAGCGGAATTACGGAACTTGTCGTCATGCCGATGGATCTAATAATGTTTATGGATGAGTGAATACACTGATGTGTTTAACATGACTGGTGTGAAGCAGGGCGCGAGTGCTAATGAGAGACAGATCTCAGCGCCACACGCGAGTCCCGCGGATATAAAGGAATGAGGACATTTCATTCTACGCAGCGCTGTTTCACTTGCTCTACACTATCACACTAAACTGCATTTGAGTGTGTTTAAGTTATAGGGCCCTATTTTAACGATCTGAAAGGCAAGTATCAAGCGCGAAACGCAAGTAACTTTGTGGGCGGGTCTCGGCCGCTGTTGCTATTATACCAGCGGGATAAATGACTCTTGCGCCCGACGCAAATCTAAAATGTGTTGGTCTGAAGTCGCTTCATTACTCATAGGTGTGGTTTGGGCGTAACGTGAAATAAACCAATCAGAGCGTCATCTCACATTCCCTTTAAGAGCAGGCGCGCTTGTTCCATGGCGGATTGCTATTATAACGGCGGATTTGCCAGGAGCGGTTCACAGCCGAGGAGACCGACGTTCTCGTCAGGGCCGTAAAACACAGAGAAGTGACATTGGGGATGGAGAAACACACCCAGATTAGCTTCGGTTAAACAGGCGTATGATAATTTGGGTAAATGTGTAAGCTAGATTTATGCCTATTTTTCACATCTTCATGGACACCACAATGATTTCCCTCGTGTGGTAATATTTTTCCTTGTAATAATGTATGGTTTTCTAAAAATGAAAACTGCTTCTGTGTAGATGAGAGAAGCAAAGTGTGTGTGTGTTGTGCTCACGCTACATTATGACCAAGCATGCGCCCTTAAAATAGCATCTGAATAACATGAGCAACGCGCCACTGACTTTAGACGAGGTTTCTCCTGGTCAGTGGAGGAATTGTTTTCTGAAACTGCAAAATAGCACCAGGGAACGTTTGCGCCGGAACACGCCTCCTCTCTTCGCTGAACCGCCCCCGGGAGCGCAAGTTCATTCCCTAATTTACCGACGTGCGTCTGTGGAGGGAAGAGTCCGCTGTGCGCGGGTGCAGAATAGGAATGATACATGTACCGGTGTACAAAGTCAATTGCGCTGGGTGCAAGAAAGGGCCCTATATGTTATTCTATGTCTAACATTTCATCATGTTGAGCTGTATAACATTGATTAGTTTTATGTACATTTGCGCGTCTCTGTCGAGTGGAAGTTAGCCGTGGACGCTAGCTCTCGGCATCTCGAAAATGCCACGGTGATATTGATCCTCGTTTTAGTTCTCCTTCTGTCCCAAAGTCTGCTTGCCATGGTCCATAATGTTTGAAACAACAACAGCGTGAGCGCGCCGCTAGACGTAACGCAGTCGTCCATGTCTGTCGCCATGGTTACTACAGCAGTACGAGTGGAAACCAGGGATAACGCGGATATTACGTCATTGACAGGCGACACTGAACAGGGATGAGCTGTTATTTAAAATCGGAATTTCTCTGAAATTAAAAATCTTTGGGAACTTTTGGGATATTGTAAGTCCACAACTGCAGGAAATATATCTTACTGTGCAAGTGCTTTCTGGATATTTTATTACAAAATTGTATATATTGTACATATTGTAGCTTTAATAGTGCTGGGCAATGATTAGTTGCGATTAATCGCATCCAAAATAAAAGACATGGATGGATGGATGGATAGCTCTAATTTCTATGCAGGTGTTCTGACTTTGTTGTTAGGTGGTTGAGTGGTTTCTTACTGTCTTAAAGTAAAACTACAATATAGGCTGTAAAAGTGGCAAAGAACAGATAATCAGTTTAAAGTCTCCCAGTGACAAATGAACCGTAGATACATTATCCAGAGCATTCAGGTTCCCAAAGAGAGATCGATGAAAGGCTGCGGCGTTTGGAGCAAGAGCTGAGCAGGCGGACGCACAGGGTGTGTGTGTGTTTGTGCGTGTGTGTTTGAGTGCGTGTTTAAGTGTGTTTGCTTGTGTGTTTGAGCGTGTGTGTGTTTGAGCGTGTGTGTGTTTGAGTGTGTGTTTGTGCGTCTGTGTTTGCGTGTGTGTTTGAGTGTGTTTGTGCGTATGTGTTTGAGTGTGTTTGCGTGTGTGTTTGCTTGTGTGTTTGAGTGTGTGTTTGAGTGTGTGTTTGTGCGTGTGTGTTTGAGTGCGTGTTTGAGTGTGTGTTTGTGCGTGTGTGTTTGCGTGTGTTTGCGTGTGTGTTTGAGTGTGTGTTTGAGTGAGTGTGTGAGTGAGTGTGTTTGCGCGTGTGTTTGAGTGTGTGTTTGCGCGTGTGTTTGAGTGAGTGTTTGAGTGTGTGTTTGTGCGTGTGTTTGTGCTTGTGTGTTTGAGTGTGTGTGTTTGTGTGTGTTTGCGTGTGTTTGAGTGTGTTTGCGTGTGTGTTTGTGTGTGTGTTTGCGCGTGTTTGAGTGTGTTTTTGCGTGTGCTTGCGTGTGTGTTTGAGTGTGTGTTTGCATGTGTGTTTGAGTGTGTTTGCGTGTGTGTTTGCATGTGTTTGTGCGTGTGTGTTTGCGCGTGTGTGTTTGCGCGTGTGTTTGTGTGTGTTTGCGTGTGTGTTTGCATGTGTGTTTGAGTGTGTGTTTGTGCGTGTGTGTGTGTGTTTGTGTGTGTTTGAGTGTGTGTTTGCGCGTGTTTGAGTGTGTGTTTGAGTGTGTGTTTGAGTGTGTGTTTGTGCGTGTGTGTGTTTGTGTGTGTTTGAGTGTGTTTGCGTGTGTGTTTGCATGTGTTTGTGCGTGTGTGTTTGCATGTGTGTTTGCGCGTGTGTTTGCATGTGTGTTTGCGCGTGTGTTTGCGTGTGTGTTTGTGCCGCTGTGCTTTGACTGTGTGGATCTGGCTGTTTCCAGGCCTCTTTTCTTCTGCTCTTGGAGCTTTTTGTGTGCTTTTTTTGATGACAATTACAGACGTGGACTTCATCCCATTTGGACTGTCATGTCAAACCCGTCCACCTGTCCTCCTGCACAAAGAGCTTTATAGCGCCATACGAACCGCAAAATGTTGGACGTGGATGCTGTGCCACACTGATGGAAACAGCAGGGACGACAGGACTGTCATTATAAAACCAATGCCTCTTCATTTCATTACACACAAATGAACACCGTCTGTCGCTCTCACTGGCTTTAAGGTTTCTGTAGGCCGACTAAACTTGTACAGTATCATTAGCTAGGCTACCTCATTAAAGATGAACAAACTCGCTTTCTTGTAAGTGGCTTTAGTTGGCTAATTGGTAACACTTTATTTTGATGGTCCCTTTAACACATTCTGTTGACTATAAGTAACTTTGCAACTACATGTCAACTAACTCATTAGAGTATTAGTATTAATATTAATATTAGAGTATTAGTAGTCTGTCTGATTAATATCTGCTAACTCTTTATTTTGATGCTCCTCAACATTATACTGACTATAGGTAACTTTACAGCTACATGTCAACTTATTCTAACCCTACCGGTTTACTAATACTCTACTAACACACTAATGAGAGTTAGTAGACATGTAGGTGCAACGTTACTTATAGTCAACAGTGTTAAAGGGACCATCAAAATAAAGTGAAACCGGCTAGTTAAATGTCTGCCATTTACTTGCTGTTAATTTTACAGTTAAAGCAAACAAACAGTAATGTAGATTATATTTTCCCATTAAACATTTCGGGATCAGTACGATTTTTTTTTTTTTTTTATGTGTGTATTTTTCCCCATTTAAATCTGTAAATAAACAATTAGCTAAAAATGTTAAGATTTTTTAAAATGTAAACAAAGGAATATTATGAATTAAAATAATAATTATGATGCTGTTCTATTTCTACGGCATATGTCTAATCAAATGTAAATGTGTCATTGATCATGTGACAACAAATGACCTTTTTTTGCTGCATTTAAGCATAAAATTGAAATATAATAACAAATATTATAATTTGTAATTCTAATGTAGAATATTAGCATCTCTTGAAACCCATCACTGGACATGGACATTCTTTGTTTTTCCAACAGTGATTGTATAGTAGTTTACTAATTACTAAATGGTAGCCTAGAACAGGAAAATCTCCCATGTTGCACTTCTCTATAATCCCACAGACAAACGAAGTGGATCAATGGTGATCTCAGCATGACGTATGTGTGACACTTCATCAATATCCAAACTAATACATGTTTTCTCCTCATTCTAGACCTCACTGGAGCCGTTTTGCTGTGGAGGTGATAAAGAGGTCAGTTTCAAGTTGAATTATGTTGTTGTAATGCAAATATTGTCTCCGCAACAGCCAGGAATTCATATGATCTCGCTGACTCGCAGAGTCATAAAACCGGTGTTATTTTTACAGTGGTGAACATCTGTTTACTGTGAGCCTCAGAGAGGAGCTTCATCTCCATCTCAGAAGAAGATCTTTATGGTCAGTTTGTTTCTCTCCCTCATGTTGTTCCAATCCATACGGTTTTCTTTCTTCCCGAAATTTCTTCCAAGCCGCTGTTTTCCATCAAATGAAAGTGGATGGTGAAAAAGTGGAACGTTTGAAAGTAATTGCGCTTCAAATAACAGTTTTATTAATTACATAATCAAGTCACTGTTAAAAAAATGCATTTTTGGTTGAATCGTTCATTCAAGAGATTCGTTTAAAAACACTAATTCATAGTAATGAATCAAGTAAAGTCATTGAATCATTCACTCAAAACAATTTTTTTAATAATTCATTCAGATGAATTAAACATTTAATTTAACAATAGACTGCAGCAATAAACATTTTGTCAGTAAATTACATGCTATTTTGTTTAGTTGTATATTTATCTCATATCAAAATGATTTTGCTGTTCATTTTGCAGATAACAAAAAAGCACTTATTACACTTATTTACTTTTTCTAAGAAATTAATATTTTTATTCATCAAGGACGCATGAAATTGATCAAAAATGACATTTATGTTACAAAATATTCTATTTCATATAAACGCTGTTCTTTTGAACTTCCCATTCATCAAAGAATCCTGAGAAATAACATGCATCGCAGTTTCCACAAAAAATATGACATTGATAATAATCATGAATGTTTCTCGAGCATCAAATCCTCATATTAGAGTGATTTCTGAAGGATCATGTGACACTGAAGACTGGAGTAATGATGCTGAACATTCAGCTTTGATCACAGGAATAAATTACACTTTACTATATATTCACATAGAAAACAGATGTTTTAGATTGTAATAATATTTCACTGTTTTTACTGTATTTTTAATCAATTAAATGCAGCCTTGGTGACTTCTTTTTAAAGGTATAACATAGTATAAAAGGCATTGCAATATAAAACCTTCCATCAGAATACAAAACACAAAGCTAAACGCTGTATGAATGCGAGCCGTCTCATATTACAGTATTAGAGTTTGGCTGAATCTTCTGCTGGTCGTTTATCAGCCTCTCCTGGCCCCGACTCACATCTAAATCACCACGGCCGACTGCTCTCATCACACACACTAAACCCGCCAGCATATGTGAGCTCAGTCCTCCTGACTGGCAAATTCAGCAGTGATTGAGGAGATTTGCTTTACCCCCGGTGTGTTAAGTAGTTCTCTGCGGCGATATGACACCCGGCTGACCCTGAACCAACATTAGAACGACCTTGAAGAGCTTCTCAGCGCTGAGGAGAGGACAGAGAAGATAAGGCATTAGAATGAAGTGCGAAAGTGACAAATAAGACCCTGGACTTCAGCACAAAATCACACAAAAAGACTGCAGACGTTTTACTGATGTCTCTCAGTGGATATTTATTTGTTTCAAGTCACTAAATGACTCACTCGCATTTATATGGGGCAACACTGAAGCTAAACAAGGTTTGCAACTGAATGCTATTCTTTTATAAACTATATATTGTAAACGCAATGAAAGAAAATCATTCAAGACGGAAGGCCATTTGAGGTAAATGTTAATCAGAAATATACTTAATGCATATTTAAATAAAATACATTTTTAAATCTTATTAAAAATGACATTATGGGGTCAGATTTATATCACCAAATGCATGATCTTGCAAAGCAAAAAAAATAAAAATAAAAAGAAGAAGTTTGTTGTTTTGGCTCTTAATTTGAAATATTATTCACAATATTCAGGCTGCTGATTTTGGGTTGGAAGGTTCAGGTTACAACATTCGAGGATGACATCTGAAAATTGAAGGAAGAGTAAATAAGTGTCAAATTAGTTGTTTTTTTATACAGATTCTGTCACTATACGGTTCAGAGCTCTTTAGTTAGTGTATTTTTGTTTATTTGTATTCTTACTGAAAGTCCCCCTGTAGTCAATCATTTTATCCCTTAAAACTCATCTTTGATCACCAAAATGACATATTTAAATGTTTTTTCCTTGAAAAAAAAAATCTTAGTGCCTTAAAATATCTTGAATGTAACTCGACACCCTTGCCTCATTTAGTATACGCGGTTCTATGATTATGCAAATGAGCCCCGCCTCCACTCACTCACTCAGCTCAGAGATCCACTGGTTGACGATCACACGTTGATCTGATTGGTTACAAGGTAGTTTGTGACGTCAGAAACACCAGCGATTTCAAAGCGTGTTTTTGAGACTGTCTTTGGTTCACTGCAGTTTTAAGGAGGAAATACTCAGCAATGCTGTCGACTTATGAATTTACACATGCTTTGTCTTAAAGCAGATTAAAAACACCACATAGACACATAAACAACATTAAAAACTGGATTTTCACCACAGGGGGACTTTAACCATTATTGTATATGAAAACAATCCTTCAATACATGAAGAAATTGAAATCCTTGTGAAGCTTTGAGGTGTTTTATTGATTGTGGTGGGAAAAGATTCAAAGCCTCTGAGTATCAATAACATCGCCATATGACCTCACCAAATCATATCAAAACACAGGCCAAAGTTGATTACTCCTTTGCTTCATGCATTCACTAATGTCATAAAAACTTACATTTCCCAAGATACATTTAGCAGCTTGAATACTAAGACCTGAATTCCATCCATAAGCCACCATTTGAGTAATACAAATCTGAATTTCACAAGCCAAATTTCAACACAAATAGAATTACAGCACAAAAGTCAATAACATCAAATTAAAATGTTTGTTTTTTGAGATTATGAATTCAGTGGCCTTTTCAAATTCATGCACTGGCGATATTAATCTGACACTATATATTATGTTGTGTATCTGTGTGTTTGTTTTTAGTGCCGTCAAATCGATTAATTGTGATTAATCGCATCAAACATAAAAGTTTGTGTATGTGTGTGTGTATGCATGTACTATATAGACACACACACACATGTATTATATATACAAACTTTTATGTTAGATGCGATTAATCGATTTGACGGCACTAGTTTTTGTTTTTATAAAATTGTGAGCTTAGCAACATGCTAACATCTCTCTTGGAGTCAATTGCCAAATTTACATGTACACTGCAAAGGTGGCACAGAGGCACTTCTAAAGTGGCATTTACTGTAGGTATCTTAGCACAGAAGTGGCATAAATGTATTTACACAGCAACTAAAACTGTATATTTTGATACTAGGGCTGAGGTTGTTCAGAGCAGGCTTCATTTAGTCTGGCTTTTATGCTGCATTACGTCTTTACAGTGAATTTTGAGCAGGCACAGAGCAGCCTTAAAGGCCTCGAAACTCACAGTGTTGTTCAATGTGTTGACGTAATTTCTACTGAAACAGGAAGACTTATTGAGCAGCCCCGCCCCTTTTTAATAATATAGCCAATAGTGTTTGGTTTATATCACAGCTCGAGCTCGGTCAGAGCTGTTGAGCTCAGTAAAGCCGCATTTGACAGCTTATGACAGCCACAGTCTAATATATTCCCCTTTTAGATTTAGATTAAATATGAAACTGTTACTAAAGCAAAACAGCATAACATCATAATCATGCTGAGGATGTGTAGTCTCTCTTCCACTCGTCAGTGCTGTTTCTAATGCCAAGCCAGTTCTCCTCCATCGCTTTAAAATCTGGCATACTCTGTAGAATTCAAATGAGTCCGATCCGTTTTGTGTTCTGCGTCGACTCGATCACATGATCCGCTCTGTGCTATCGAGTCTCTGGACCATTTCTGCGACGGTTCGCGTCACACTAGCGACTTCATTCACTCCAATGAAAAGATATTTAAACTGTCTGAATCGTTCCCTATCCCCTATATAGTGCACTGTGTGCCATTCACCATGTAGAAAATAGTAAATGTGTGAACAAGTGACCGATTTCAGCCGCAGCTTCAGCAACTATTTATAATTTAGGGGGCGTGGCTTCAGATTCTAGAGAGCATTTGATTGGATAGAAAATCTGATGAGAAGCTGAACTGCAGTGATGTCATCAAAATCATTGATCCATATTGGTGGAAGTGAGAGACTGTAAGTTTTGAATGCTTATATCGTATAAATGCGTATTTTGTCATTGTTTGGGAGCACACTAGCTAAGTAAGACTAATATATTCATACTAAAAGCCTAAAAATATTTGATTTCATGGGGACTTTAACCCGGCTCTGCCTAAAGAGGTGCATTTGTGTGGAACATGAAGATGCCGCCTATGTGGAATATTCCAGATCAGTCACTAATGAGGTTGCATGTGAATTAGGATGTTGCCTATGTAGACAGCAGGGTTTGAGTGTAGTGTGTGTCATGGATAGTTACCCTGAAGGAGTGGATTGGTCCGGCACTGTCCATCATCCGTTGTCAGGGTAACGTCCCGTGGACGGCACACGTGCTTCACACTGACTCAGAGATCTGGGACCAGAAGACTGGAACAAATTCAATGACAGTCCCGCATCGTCACCATGGAGGTAACGCTTGAACACTGATCAAATCCTTTCTGCTGGACACTGACTCGCTTTAAAGTCTCCATGAAATCAAAATGGACTCCTGCAGTATTTATATTAGAAATTATTTATCCGTGCATTAGTTTGTTAAATTCCTGTTCTTGGTGATCTTGAATCAGAATAAGTTCCTCTGGCAGCGTCTCTTCTCTTCTCTGATGATGTGGGCGGGGCAACCTGTCACTCACATGAGACCAGCCAATAGCAAACCACAACCATCCAATCAATTCCACACAGACAAAATCAAGCCCCGCCCACATTTGTTCCAGAAGCGTTTCGCTCGGATATACGACACAATAGGGGAGAAAAGACGATTGATATTTACATCCATTTATATAATGCCATAATTTCAAAGAGATATTTAGATGTTTTAGTTATAGGTAACTATAATAACCCTGATTCTCACCTGTTTCATTTTTGCTTTGAATGAATCATTAATTCTACAGAATGATGCACACACTCAACTTTAAGTGTGTTTTATTTGTATTTTTTATAATTGTCCTTTGCTTTATAATATGTTCTATAAGGATATGAATGAAAGCAGCAGAGTTTATTCTCTCTACAGTGCTTCACTCTCATGTCCGGAAACTCACCTGAATTCACTTTTATCCCGTCAAGGGTCATCAGAGTGAATTGAAACAGCGTGTCATTGTCGTGTCTGACCGTTGGCATTATATTCCCAGGAACAAAGACCTCCTGGAGCGCTGGGCCGTGTTTTTGTAC
>NC_138240.1:1656843-1666843 GCF_964197995.2 Scardinius erythrophthalmus | reverse complement strand
CTTAGTATGTCAAATATTATGACATACTAAGTAATAATTATGACATAAGTTGAAATTGACATACTAAATAGAAATTGAGATTATTTTTTTTTAATTATGACATACTAAATCAAAATTATGACATGAAAAATTGAAAATTTGACAAAATATTATGAAATTATGAAATTTAAAAAGTACAAATTATTATTTAAGTCGAAATGATGGCACAAGTCAAAGTTATGACGTAAGTCTTAGTATGTCAAATATTATGACATACTAAGTAATAATTATGACATAAGTTGAAATTGACATACTAAATAGAAATTGAGATTATTTTTTTTTAATTATGACATACTAAATCAAAATTATGACATGAAAATTTGAAAATTTGACAAAATATTATGAAATTATGAAATTTAAAAAGTACAAATTATTATTTAAGTCGAAATGATGGCACAAGTCAAAGTTATGACGTAAGTCTTAGTATGTCAAATATTATGACATACTAAGTAATAATTATGACATAAGTTGAAATTGACATACAAAGTCATGATTATGACAAAAAGTTGAAATTATGAAATACAAAGTCACAACTATAAAACTTCAAAACTTTGTATGTCATAACTTCAGCTTTTTATGTCATAATTATTACTTAAATACAAACTTAGTTATAATTATGACATAAAAAGTCATAATTATGACATTCTAAGTAATAATTATGACTTTGTATGTCATAATTTCAGCTTTTTATGTCATTATTGTTGCTTAGTATGCCATAATTGACTTTTTATGTCATCATTTCAGCTTTTTGTCATTATTGTTACTTATGTCATAATTATTACTTTTTGTCATAATTACAGCTTTTGTCATTTTTGTTACTTAGTATGTCAAATTCATGACTTTTTATGTCATTATTGTTAATTAGCATGTCAAAATTATGACTTTTTATGTCATAATTTCAGCTGTTTATGTCATTATTGTTACTTAGTATGTCATAATCATGACTTTTTATGTCATAATTTCAGCTTTTTATGTCATTATTGTTAATTAGCATGTCAAAATTATGACTTTTTATGTCATAATTTCAGCTGTTTATGTCATTATTGTTACTTAGTATGTCATAATCATGACTTTTTATGTCATAATTTCAGCTTTTTGTCATTATTGTTAATTAGCATGTCAAAAGTATCACTTTATGTCATAATTTCAGCTTTTTATGTAATTATTGTTAATTAGTAAGTCATAATTATAACTTTTTATGTCATAATTATAACTAAGTTTGTCATAATTATGATTTACCAAAGCATGTTTTTTCTCTCATGTGGCAGAAACGGGTTTCCACATACAGTGGGATATTTGCAGCGACTGCATAACTTCACCGGCTCGTCCTGTGACTGCGAGGTCGCCTCATCTCATGAGTCAGATGTTTTACTGCATCACTCGAGCTTCTCAGTGCATCATGATCCAGAGGTTTGAGATGGAGGTCTGAGGGAACCAGCTGTTTGCAGATCCGTCAGTTTGACGGGACACTTTTAATGACCTCTTAGATTCTCACTTAGCCTGTGATCGCTCCATCTGTCCTCTGATGGCATATGCAATGCGATTTCATACAAATCTGCTCCTCTCGAGCGAGGTCAGCTTCGGGGGCCTGAGAAATAAATTACTTTGAAAAGCTGTGCTTGCAGATGGTGGCCACCTTGCTCGGCATCACAGGGGCCAGTTTTCTGGCTTTGGTTCTGGCCGGTACCGACCCGGCGTCTGATTGACCGCAGGTGCAACGCTCGATTTACTGTCTCTCTGGCCCACTTTACCCCACAGATCTGCGCTGAAATAGTTATCACTGATGACACCCAGTGTAATTGCTAATTACACGCCTCGGCAAACACATTTTCTTGCTCTCCACACTCTTCTCTCCTGTTTTCTGAGGCGAAATCTCCAGTTATTTATTTTTCCACTTTATTCTCTGTGCTCGGATTCCGAGACTTGTGTCATCTGGAACTTCTCCGCATGTATAACACTGTCTCACTCAGTTTGAGTAAATTAAATTTTCAATTTAATAAATGTGGGAATGCTCTTCTCCTCATGGAAATATGAATTCTTTGCAGCTGCTGGGAGAAAATATTGCGTAAGTGGAGTTGGCAGGGGTTGCGATCATAATTTTGGCATTTCAAAACAAATGTATATCACATATTTTGGGGTTTGTATCTCATTATGAGAGTATAAAAAGATCATCGCATAAACGTGTTTATTTTATTTTTTGCAAGAAAATGTATGTCTCACAAGTGGAAAAAATAAATAGTTGTGTAGGAGTGAGTTTTATTTATATTTATGTAAATGCGACATGCATTTTATTTCAATTAGGCTATATTTAAATGAAAAGTTGTTAAGAGTAATCATGTTCTGTAATTGTTATTAATTGATAAACAAGAACAGTCAAGTAGAAGAAATACTGACTTCAAAACATAATACGGCTTTAATATGATATTTTACCCTTTGAAATCTAATTTTTTTTCTATTTAATACAGTAAATAAGTGGTCTTTTCCTTCCCCCAAAAAGTAAGAAAAGCCTTTTTGTAAATCCTCATATTAGAGTGATTTCTGAAGGATCATGTGACACTGAAGACTGGAGTAATGATGCTGAACATTCAGCTTTGACCACAGGAATAAATTACACTTTACTGTATATTCACATAGAAAACAGATGATTTACATTGTAATAATATTTCACTGTTTTTAATGTATTTTTGATCAAATAAATGCAGTCTTGGTGAGCAGAAGAGACTTCTTTCAAAAACATTTTTAAACCTACCAACCCCAAACTTTTAATTGGTGTGTAAATAAAAATTAAAAAAATATTTTAAATGCATAAAGTAGATGTTTTATCAGTGGCTGATTATTTTTTGGAGTCACTTTAAATGTAGTTAAACTAACCAACTGGAACTAAAATACAAATAATTGTGTGTGTGTGTATATATATATATATATATATAAAAAAAAATTTTAAGTTGAAATGATGACATAATAGAAATGATGACCTAAAAGGTTAAATTGACATCCTAAATCGAAAATGAGATTAAAGAGTCAAAAAAGTCTTAGAATGTCAGAATTTTTTGTCATAACTAGACTTTGTATTTCATGATTTCAGCTTTTTATGTCATTAATAATTACTTAATATGTCATAATTATGGCCTATGTAAAAAAAACAAAAAAACGGTAAAACTTCCTGTATTTTTGTCTTGTAATTAATACTCAAGATACACAAGATTTCTAAATCATGACACATTTACCAGAGAGAAGTAAATTGCAAAAGATATCAGTTTTTATAGAATTTATCTTCTTATTTCAAGCATAAACCTTACTAAATTTGGTAACACTTTATTTTACAGTGTCCTTGTTACATATGTTACATACTTACCATAGAAATAACAGTAAATTATGCATGCAACTAACCCTAAACCAAATCCTAATCCCTAACCCTAGAGTAAGTGCATGTTGTTCATTAATGTTACTCAGTACTAAATATATATAATTACACTGTAACAATGACACCTGAAAATAAAGTGTAACCCTAAATTTTGTCATAAAAACTATCATCACTGTTGCCCGTCACAAAACACATGAGAAAAAGCAGAAACGGAATGGAACTATAATCTTCTAAACTCTAGAATAAAACAGAAAACAGTAATCTGCTCTTCCTGATGAAATGACAGTGTGTTCACTGAGTGGAAACGCGAAACAGGAAGAAAATCCTCTCCGAGTGTAAACTGAAACCAAACATTTGTGCATTTCAGACGCCCAACACTGAGCAGATCCAACCGCTTCCCTTCCAGCCGAAAGATTAATAGCCATATTCACAGTTTTTTCTCGGAGATGTGGTGTGTCCGTCGGCACGTCGTTATGTTCTCATCCATCAGTGTCGGCAAACATTGGAAGGTATTCAGTCGCCACACGTGAACCGAATACACTCCATCCGACAAGGCCTTCCCAAGACTTCCCACCTGAGCAGCATCACCACCAGCTCGGTTTTCCCACTTGATCAAGACGTATCCGTGCGGGAGATTCCCTGGGAAAAGAAGAGCACGTGAAGCTGGACTTCTGCTTAAAGAAACGATGATATGTTGATTCTTCTCCACAAACCCAGGGCACAAAGCGTCTGATGGGTTGATAACCCGATGAAAGAGTAAAACGAATGAGTCCGTGTCCGAGGGATAACGTATGTCTCCCTGCAGCTGTGTAAATAGGATAATGGCCACTGTCATCTTTTTTCTTCTTTTTCTTTTTTTAGAGCTGCACCTCTAAGATTTGTTACCGGGAATACAGACTTTGCAATAATGAGCCGCGGTTAAATAATTCAAATGGAGTTTTTCATGTGAGCCAGTGACTTATTGCACGTCCTCGAAGGTTCATCCGTTTCTCTTCAACCCACAGTTTAATGACACGCATGCATTAATACATCACTATATTCTCACTGCATATACATTATTGAGCCGCACATAATGAAAGACTCAGATCTAATCCCTCATATGCAAACATCAACATCAAGCTGTTCTAATGATGAGAGAAATATGCATATTTAAAACATGTTTAATCCAAGCGTCCTCCTTTCATTGCTAATGCACACTGAAGTTTCATGTTCTGCTATTCCTCATATTCGGTGTCAGTGCAAGAGTGTGTGTTTGTCGACAGATTAACATGATCTGGGTTTGACTAAAGTGCGAAATGACTTGATAAAATGCCACTTGGAACAATCGCAGAAACAGGTTTGACACTTTGGCTATCGCTTAATATCACTAAAGAGTCTTTGAGTTTCACTGCAAATGTGACTCTGAGGTTTAATAAATAGTAACACTGTACAATAAGGTTCATTAGTTATCATTAGTTAAAGGGGTGGTATAATGCCCTTTTCACAAGTTGTAAAGTAAGTATCTGATGTCCCCAGAGTGTGTGTGTGAAGTTTCAGCTCAAAATACCCCACAGATATTTTTATATAGCATGTTAAAGTTGACACTTTTTGAGGGTGAGCAAAAACACAGCGTTTTGTGTCTGTTCCTTTAAATGCAAATGAGCTGCTGCTCCCGGCGCAGGGGGCGGAGCTTCATCAGCTTGCACTCACACAGACATGCACTGAAAATTTCAAAAGCTTTTAGTCTTTTATGTTCAAACCGAAGTCAGACAATGATGGAGAGACTCAAGAAGAAGTGACAACATGTAGAAGCAACAGGACATTTCTGAATGTTAGTTGATTAATTTATGTAGATGATGTGTAGTTATCTTCTAGTCATTGATTAGCATATTCTGTCTTGATAATCTATAAATCGCGTTCAGGGGGTGGGGTTTATGTACATTTTAGGGTTGGTGATGTCACTAACCCGGGAGGAATGTGGTGTAGTCTCTACCAGCCGTTTGTTGTAGTCCTTAAAAAGCGATTTCTGCAAAAGCAAATCTCTCCCTTTGCTTTGAGCTTTGAGCGTCGTAACTTTGCAGATGTTGTTTATGCTCAAACAGCAACATTACACACTAACTAAAGTTAGAAAAGTCAAATCATAATCAACCACCCCTTTAACTACCTTAGTTTAACATTTCATTTCATTTCATTTATTTGTTTATTTTACAGGGACAGTGCTCATTGATTCACAGTAAAATAACTGTAAATGAGCCAGAGTTAGCTCAACAGGCTAATTTTCATCTGTTGTCCCTGGCCAGTTATTATAAAGGCAACCTAAAAATCAGCATATAAAAAAACATAAAATGACTTTTTACAGTCCACAAGCAATAACAACATAGAAAAGTAATAATAAAACAGATACAACACACCCCAATAAGTAACAAGCAACGTCAGCACACAATATAGGCTAAAACATAGTGAGAAAACATGAACTAAGAATGAACAAATCTTTTTCAGCATTTATTAATCTTAGTTAATATTAATTTCAACATTTACTAATATGTTATTAAAATCAAAGGTTGTATTTGCTAACATTAGTTAATGCACCGTGAACTAACATGAACAAACAATGAACAGTTGTTTTTTAATTAACTAACATTAACAAAGATTAATAAATACTGTAACAAATGTTCTGCTTATTGTTAGTTCATGTTATTTAATACATTAACTAATGTTAACTAATGAGCCTTATTGTAAAGTGTTACCAAATAAATAATATCGAGGATGGATCAGCGAAGAAAGGAAAGTCTTGGCTTGACAAACGCTGTCTTTAAAAAGTCTTGACTTTTGAAGCTCATGCAAGTCTCATGTGAAAGTGGGTTGAAGAGAGATTAGATGTTTGCGCACTTTCATTTATGATGTCACAAAAGATTATATTACAATGCTGTTCTTTTGAACGTTCTATTTATCAAAGAATATTATATCATTCATACAGTATTTTTGATTAAATAAACGCAGCCTTGGTGAGCAGAAGAGATTTCTTTCAAAAGCATAAAAACATCTTACCGACCCCAAACCTTTGAACCGTATACATTCATATATAAACGTGAACCTAAAATCATGATTTTGCTAAATAATCCTTCATATGCATATATACACTACCCATATAGCACTAATAGAGGAGTAGATGCTTCAAACATGCTGTGACATTTATGAATATTCAGTAATTGAGACTGTGAAGTTTAACTGAACAGTTACTATGAACGATGACTTTTATAATTGTTTTAATATCTCCCACATTGCCAAGTTTGAAATGACAGATAATTAGATTGATAATGAAAGTGAAAATGCCACTGGTTAATTAAGCACAAAGAGACGTGAGAAAGGTAACATGCACGCGTAAACACTCGCCGTGATAAACGCCACGCTTCACTGTTGATTAATCTGCTGGAAAATGACTTCAAGATGCAGATCTCTCCGAGCTCGGCGTTCCCGTTTCTGACGGATATGAAGGTGACATCTGCGCCGGTCCAGGCTCAATGCACAGGACTATATATTGATTGTTTTGGCGCTGAAAACACCATATTTGTGTGTTTAATGACACAAACGGGGTTTGTTTTACAGATTGCATTACATCTATAACTTTTCAACACATCTGGAAGAGAAGGAATGTCTCAATGCTCTATTTACGGGAAGTCTGGATGTGTTTATGCTGGGTGTGTTTGCTATTATCTTTACGGTTGGCTTCAGTCTACAGGGCGTCACGGGTGGGTCGTTCTCGGGGTCAGAGGTCAGCGGCAGACGAACTTGTCACGGTGGCAGTGAGAGGGTGAACGCCAGGTCTTTTCCCGGGGATTTTTCAGTGTGCCGATGGACGTCTGGGTCCTAGGGGATTCCGCTCGGATGTGTCTGGCAGATGTTGCGCTCTTCTGGTTTTGCCGTGACCTTTGACCCGTGACGCGCCTCCTGGACCACCTTCACGCGGCCCATGAAGACAGGCTTGTGTTATGGACGAGGCACGTAATCGTTTAATACAGCTCTGGGAACAGCATGTATTTTCATTTGAACACAAAGGCAAGTGAAAGTGACTCTCTTTGTCTTTCCCATGACAGTTTTTTGTTGGAAAAGCATTTTATAAGAATTAATGGGTGTATCTTTGTGCAGAGATTACATTCTTGCATTGTTGATCTATGATCACTTGATAAAACCGTCACATGGCGTTCTGTTCAAAATCTCACTTACTGAAAAACACGAGCGAATCATTTAGAGGATTCCTGTCACAGAAATGGATGAGATGCTGAAAATCATTATGTTCACTTGCCAACGCACTGTTATGTTTCTGTTATAAATCTATTCATCTGCTCTACTATTGGAAAGTTTGACGCTGGTGAGATGTTTTCATGTGTTTGAAAGAAGGCTGCATTTATTTGGTCAAAAATACCATAAAAACGGTAAAATTGTGAAATATTATTACAATGTAAAACAGCTGTTTTCTATGTGAATATACAGTAAAGTGTAGGCTAATTTATATCCTGTGATCAAAGCTGAATGTTCAGCATCATTACTCCAGTCTTCAGTGTCACATGATCCTTCAGAAATCACTAATATGATGATTTGCTAAACTTTTATGATTATTATCAAAGTTTGAAAACAGTTGTTTGAGGAAATCGTGATACACTTAATTTTTCAGCATTCGTTGATGAATAGAGAGTTCAAAAGAACAGCAGGAAATCTCTTGTAAAATTATTAATGTCTTTACTGTCACTTCTGATCAATTTAATGCGTCGCTGCCGAATAAAAGTATCCTGAGGAAGATCCATGAAGGTTTAAGATCTCACCATCTGAAACAAAACCTCACAGTGAGAAATCTGTCTCTTCGCGAGCTCACGGCTGTTTGACGGCACGTCCAGTTGATTTACACTGATTATCACAGTAAATATGCCGCGCACAAATCAGCAGAGCAAAGCCGTAATGTATGTGTGTATGTATTTGATCTGGCAGACTCATGATTCATGGCTATTGATTGAGACGAGTCTGACAGAGATGGAGACACCGAGGCCTTATTTACACCAACTGCACGAATCATTAAATGTTCTCCGCCTCGTTTCTGAGCTATTGTATGAATCATTCGTTTACCACTGATCAGTGAATTCAGTGACCGTTACTGAAGATGACGCCATGATTCATGTGAGCTGAGCCTGCTTGTCACTGCCATCACTTTAGTTTATTTCTGTTGCTACCAATGCTGGGCAAACTGGATTCATCTCTGTTTGGAAGTAATTATGAACATTACAGATGGCCTGTAATGGGTTTTCCAGAATATGCTGTGTGCATTTGCCAGCGAACAGTTTAATGTGTTATTGTTTTCTTTGGGCTCAAACAGCAGAACTTTAAACAGTGTAATGTTTGAAGAGCTCGCAGCGCTTCTGTCATTACAGCAAGAGAGACGGTCTCAAATTAATTTTTTTATTAAAATATATGTATAATTAGAAATGTTAAATGTTGTGCTTATAATATTTATAATGGAAAAAGCTATAAGAAAAAATGTGCAATTGATGCATTTCATTTGTAATCTTTTGATGGAAGGACGGATGGATGGATGAAAGGATGAACTGATGGATTGATGAATGGATGGACTGATGGATGGATGGATGGATGGATGGACGGACGGACGGACGGACGGACGGACGGATGGATGGACAGATGGATGAATGGATGGATGAAAAGATGGACTGATGGATGGATGGATGGATGGATGAAAAGATGGACTGATGGATGGATGGAAGGACGGACGGACGGACGGACGGATGGATGGATGAATGGATGGATGAAAAGATGGACTGATGGATGGATGGATGGATAGATGGATGAATGGATGGATGAAAAGATGGACTGATGGATGGATGGATGGATGGATGGATGGATGGATGGATGGATGGATGGACGGACGGACGGATGGATGGATGAATGGATGGATGAAAAGATGGACTGATGGATGGATGGATGGATGGACGGATGGACGGACGGATGGACGAACGGATGGACAGATGGATGAATGGATGGATGAAAAGATGGACTGATGTATGGACGAATGGATGGATGAATGGATGGATGAAAGGATGAACTGATGGATTGATGAATGGATGGACTGATGGATGGATGAAAGGATGGACGGATGGGTGGATGTATAATTGGATAAAAGGATGGATAGATGGATGTATGAATGGATGGATGAAAGGATGAACTGATGGATTGATGGATGGATGGACTGATGGATAGATGGATGGATGGATGAATGAATGAATGGATGGATGGATAGATGGATGAATGGATGGATGAAAGGATGGATGAATGAATGAATGAATGAATGAATGAATGAATGAATGAATGGATGAATGGATGGATGAATGAATGAATGGATGGATGTATGTATGTATGAATGGATGGATGAAAGGGATGGACTGATGGATGGACGGATGGATGTATGAATGGATGGATGAAAGGATGGATGGATGGACGGACAGATGGACGGATGAGTGGATGTATGAATGGATGGATGAAAGGATGAACTGATGGATTGATGAATGGATGGGCTGATGGATAGATGGATGGATGGATGAATGAATGGATGGATGA
>NC_138240.1:1574343-1651843 GCF_964197995.2 Scardinius erythrophthalmus | reverse complement strand
TGCAGATCCATGCACACTCTTACGGATCATATTTCCCACAAGCCATGGGATTCAATTAGAAATATAGCTGCGAGCAGCGATTACGGGCCCAAGCCGGTGGCACCGCAACCCCGGTGCCTTTAGTTACCTAAAGGCACCGGGGTGGCGGTACCGCCGGCTTTGGCCCTCCATCGCTGCTCGCAGCTATATTTATATATATATATATATATATATATATATATATATATATATATATATATACATACATACATACACACACATACATATATATATATATATTTATATATATATATATATTATTGTTCAAAAGTTTGGGGTCAGTAAGATTTTTAATGTTTTTAGGAGAAGTCTCTTCTGCTCACCAAGGCTGCATTTATTGATTAAAAATACAAACAAAAACAGTAATATTGTGAAATATTATTCCAATTTAAAACAGCTGTTTTCAATTTTTAAATATTTTACATAGTAATTCATTTCTGTGATCAAAGTTGAGTTTTCAGCATCATTACTCCAGTCTTCAGTGTCACATGATCCTTCAGAAATCATACTAATATGATGATTGATGCTCAATAAATATTCATTATTATTTTCAATGTTGAAAACAGTTGTGTACAGATTTTTTTTTTTCAAAATGCTTTGATGAATGTAAAGTTCAAAAGAACAGCATATATTTCAAATATATATATTTTTAACATTATAAATGTCTTTACTGTAACTGTTGATCAGTTTAACTCATCCTTCATAAATAAAAGTACTGATTTATTTTATTTATTTCCCCAAAAAATAAAATTTTAATTATTACTAACCCAAAACTTTTGAGCGGTAGTGTTTAACGTTACAAAAGCTTTAGATTTCCGATAAATGCTGTTCTTTTGAACTTTCTATTCATCAAAGACTGTACACAACTGTTTTCGACATTTAAAATAATAATGAATGTTTCTTGAGTATCAATCATCATATTAGAATAATTTCTGAAGGATCATGTGACAGTGACGACTGGAGTAATGATTCTGAAAACTCAGCTTTGATCACAGGAATAAATAACAGTTTAAAATATATTAAAATAGAAAGCAGCTGTTTTAAATTGGAATAATATTTTACAATATTACTGTTTTTGTTTGTATTTTTAATCAAATAAATGCAGCCTTGGTGAGCAGAAGAAACTTCTCTGTTATGTGCGCGCCACAGACTGCACGCATGTCCGCTTAGAGTTCCGCCTTTTGCCTTCCGTCAATATTACGTTATTAGAAAAATATTTTTTTAGAGAATCGATTTTTTGACATTTGTGAATCGATTCATAATCGTCCACGTCCGCATCGAGATGCATCTAAGAATAAATTTTTTCTCCCACCCCTAGATTTCATACAACAGGTTAATAAACAGTTACAATTAAGTCACTTACATTTTAGATGCAATGTTGACTGTTTTTGTTCTGTTTCAGCAGCGAAAATAGTTAAACAAAGATCACGGCAGAACCATCACGCATCACGTGTTTTCTCATAACTGAACGACTCAGCATTTTTAACGAATCGGTTGACTCAAAGATTGAATGATCAATCCATAAACATCTGTCTTAATCATGATCGACTCATTCGAACAAATCGTTTGAACGAATGAATCAATGACTCGCTTATTAAGATGGATGCCTGGCGACACCTAATGGCGGTTTAGTGTTGTTTAAAAGCATCATTTTTTCCCACATGTGTGTGATTTGTGTGTGCAACATTATCATTATTTTTCTTACACTATTATATTAGCGATTTAAAAGCACCCACTCGTGTCACACGTCGATTAACCGGTGGGAAAATATCCTCAGACACATACCTAATACATGTATATTTAAATACAATATTGGCCTACCTGGTAAAAAGTTTTATATACTATTTTGATGTCCTTTTGGACACAAGAGGGCAGTATAGCCCTATGTTTGCTTTTTTTGTTGAACCAAATAGCACTAAATAGCCTGTTTTAACTTTTTCATTCTTCTTGAATTGCAAAAACAGAATAAAATGGGTTTAGTTGTGATATTTGTATACTTTTATATAGAAATAAATGGTATATAATTACATTTTTAGAAGATTTTTAGTGTTTCCTTTTTGGACATTATTTAATCCCTCGCCATAGCAAAACCGTTTGAGATATTTATTATCCATTCACAATTTAGCATATTTAATGTAGTTTCATCATGTTGAAAAAGTTTGGTACGAATAAAATAAATAGTTTAAGAGGAGTGGCTAAAAATTCAGAGGCTGATTTTGCAAAAAAATTCACATTCAGACCAAAATATCTGACTTCCTGATGGCCAGAGCTATTGAATGTAAATTAGAAAGTTGTCCGGCTTGATGAGATCAATATACAAACTGTTTTTGCTTTACTGTAGTTAAAACTAACCCCCCCACTTTTGTCAAAAGCATGTTGAAAGTGACACACTTCCTGCTGCCAGTTGGTGGCGCTATAACTTTGACTCACAATAGCTACATCCATCTGATCGGCCTCTTACCACGAACACACTGCTGAAGTTTCATCAAGATCAGTTAATGTATGCAGAAGTTATTCCACTTCCGTGTTTCTCTTTTCTCGCCATAAATTCGATTCCTCGCCACAGCCAAACCGTTCGAGATATCAAAAATCCGTCCACAATTTAGCATCCTCAAAGTCTTGACTACATGCACACCGAGTTTGAAGGGGACACGGTGAATTTTCTAGGAGGAGTATTTCACATTCCACAGCAAGCGTTTTCCAAACAACCCATAATAGCCGACTTCCTGTTGGGCTGGCGTAAAACTTGACTGGGGTAAAGTTGTTCGGCCCGATGAGATCTATATGTGTACCGAGTTTCATATTAATTCATGCGAGCGTGTTTGATATATGGATCAAGTTTTAGAACCCCGTTCAAGGGGGCGCTGTTGAGCCCCCCAGCCACGCCCGGGTACCAGCTTCAGCCCGGCCCTGATGGCCGTGGGTTCTGACCTGTGTGCAAAGTTTCAAGAGTTTTTGAGCACGTTAAGGACCCCAAAAGCCCCTGAAACCTTGATTAACAATATAAAAGCAATAGTCAAATCCCCCCCTCCCCTCACACACACACAGACACAGAGAGAGGGAGAGAAAATTCTTCAGAAAATCCACATTCAAACCAAAATATCTCTCTTCCTGTTGGTCGGAGATGGTTCATGTAAATTAGAAAGTTGTCCGTCTTGATGAGAACAATACACATACCAAGTTTTGTTGCTGTTGATAAAACTAACCCCCCCACTTATGACTAAAGGTGGCGCTACTGAGCCCCTCACCACGCCCGTTTCTGAAACTTTGCACATGTCTGCTGGATAATAAATGTGATGTGTCTGTCGAGTTTCATGCAATTTCAAGTATGTTAAGAGTCTCAAAAGCATAAAAAAAGAATATTAAAGTTTGATGCGTTGCCACGGCAACAGTATCTAAGATATCAATAATCCTTTCACAGGTTTACATCTGCCGTGTGTCTACATTGTACACATAAAGTTTGAAGCAAATCTGGTAAAAATAAGACAGTGATTTCAAAGCATTTTAATAGTGATGTACTTCCTGCTGCCTGTTGGTGGCGCTATAACTTTGACTCACAATAGTCACATCTGTGCGATCGGCCTCTTACAACGAGCACACTGCTGAAGTTTCATCAAGATCAGTTAATGTATGCAGAAGTTATAACACACTTCCTGTTTCATTTTTTCGCCATAAATTCGTTTCCTCGCCACGGCCAAACCGCTCGAGATATCAAAAATCCGTCCGCAATTTAGCATCCTCAATGTCTTGACTTCATGCACACCGAGTTTGGAGGCGAATCGATGAATTCCCTAGGAGGAGTACATTAAATTCCACAGCATGCGTTTCCAAACAACCCTAAATAGCCGACTTCCTGTTGGGCTGGCGTAAAACTTAGAGCACGAAAGTTGTTCGGCCCGATGAGATCTATATGTGTACCGAGTTTCATATTATTACATGCAAGCGTGTCTGATTTATGGACAAGTGTTCGGATCCCGTTCCAGGGGGCGCTGTCGAGCCCCTCTGCCACGCCCGGGTACCAGCTTCAGTCCGGCCCTGATGGCCGCGGGTTCTGACCTGTGTGCAAAATTTCAAGAGTTTTCGAGCATGTTAAGGGCCCCAAAAGTGGCCGAAAGGTTGACAAAATAATAATAATAATAATAAATATAGCTGCGAGCAGCGATTACGGGCCCAAGCCGATGGCACCGCAACCCCGGTGCCTTTACCTAAAGGCACCGGGGTGGCGGTACCGCCGGCTTTGGCCCTTCATCGCTGCTCGCAGCTATATTTATATATATATATATATATATATACATACACATGGCTATAATGAACAGGCTGCGATGTCAAGATTGCAATGCTGGAATGTGTGTGTGTGTGTGTGTGTGTGTGTGTGTGTGTGTGTGTGTGTGTGTGTGTGTGTGTGTGTGTGTGTGTGTGTTTTTCTATCCCGGTGGGGACTTCAACCTGAATGCACACAGACTCATGGGGACTCGTGTCACAGTGGGGACCTAAATAGAGGTCCCCATGGGTAAACAAGCTTAGAAATCATACACAATGAGTCTTTTTGGAAATGTAAAAATGCAGAAAGTTTTCTGTAATGGGTAGGTTTAGGGGTAGGGTTAGTGTGAGGAGATAGAATATACAGTTTGTAAAGTATAAAAACCATTAAGTCTATGGAGAGTCCCCACAAAGATAGTAAACCGCATGTGTGTGTGTGTGTGTGTGGCGTGGGCGCGATGGAACAGTGGACACATAAAAACATACGTCATTATACAGGAGCACATTCAAACTGCAAAGTGTTAACTTATATTTGTGTACTGTCGCAATAAGACACAACATTGTGCTTTTGTAAAATAATTTCAAGCAATCCACCCCCCGAAAGGCGCTAATTTTAAAATTAAACTAAAATGCTCATGGCTGCACGGGCATTCATGGTGCGCATCCACGACAAGGAACGAGCAGAACAAAGTGGACGTTTTTCAGTTTATTCCTACTTCCATAGGAATTCATTTGAAACGCCCGCTCAACCGCTCACCCTGTGGTCTGTGTGAGTCCTAATGCCCCAGTGTAGTGACGGGGACACTATACTGCCAAAAGAGCACCGTCCTTCGGATTAGACGTTAAACCGAGGTCCTGACTCTCTGTGGTCATTAAAAATTCCAGGATGTCCTTCGAAAAAGAGTTGGGGTGTAACCCCGGCATCCTGGCCAAATTTGCCCCTTGGCCTCTATCCATCATGGCCTCCTAATCATCCCCATCAGGGCCGGCCCGAGGCATAAGCGAACTAAGCGGCTGCTTGGGGCCCCCTCGCCACCAGGGGGCCCCCAAGCGAGTTTTTTTTTTTTTTTTTTTACATATTAATTAAATTAAACAAGTGACATAAATTAATGAATGAATTAATAATTCAAGACAAGAAAATTCTGATTTCATGATCAATATACCTGCCTACAACTGCTGCTGTGTCTGCCAGTGTTTGAGTCATATGCGCATAACCTTGCGTGCATAGAAAATTCGTGCGCAAAGTCACGGTAATGTTAAGCCATTTCACACAAATTTGATTTGATCAATGATTTATCCTTTAAATTTAATGATATTCAGAACAGAACAAGAATAAAAAAAATAACTATAAACAAGCCAAAACGAAATCATTTAAAGCGAAAGTGAAAGCGGATCTCTCTCACTAGAATCAAAATGTTTCAACATTCGCTATGGATTTGGATGGTAAACTATTCTTTATTATAGGCTTATTTGTACTTCACCCACGTTCCAATATCGAGGGAAAAAATCATTCTCTTCACATGCGCAAAAATGTGCTTGAAATCCAATATCGAGGGAAAAAATCATTCTCTTATGCGCAAAAATGTGCTTGGAAACATCACAGTGGAGCGGTGCTTAGGCTACGCAGCGCTGAATGGGACGAATTGTAGGCTACTACTGACTATTTAAAAAGAGCAGTGTAATTTTTATATGTTAGTTTGACTATTTTATTATTATATTTTATTACGGCTATAACGAACAGGCTGCGATGTCAAGATTGCAGTGCTGGAATATGTTGTGTGTGCTGCGCGCGCGCGCGCGGTGTGTGTGTGTGTGTGTGAGGCGCGGGCGCGATCGAACAGTGGAAACATAAACACATACTCCGTCATGTTCATATAAGACATCATTCAAACTGCAAAGGGTTGCAAAACGTTGGAGGATATTTTGCAAATATATTTTTTTAATATGTTTTTTGACAGTTTGTTTTCAGAAGTTTCAAAGAGTTAGTAAAAGAGTAAAGAAAAAATGTAAACATTTTTATTTAAGTATCTATTTTTTATTAAGTAGGCTATTTATTTTGTATTAATACATAACCTCATTGTATTAATTTATAATGTAACATTATAGAGTGGCATTGTGTCAATAATCGTCAAGCACAGGTGACTCCGCGTGGTGGGAGGGGGCCCCCAAATCAAATTCTGCTTAGGGCCCCCAAAAGGCTCGGGCCGGCACTGATCCCCATGTACTGATATACTGATTGGCTTCATCACTGTCTCCTCTCCACCAGTAAGCTGGTGTGTGGTGGGCGTTCTGGCGCAATATGGCTGCCGTCGCATCATCCAAGTGGATGCTGCACATTGGTGGTGGTTGAGGAGATTCCCCCCATCTATGTAAAGCGCTTTGAGGTCTCAGAAAAAGCGCTATATAAATGTAACAAATTATTATTATTATTATCAACCACTATCAATGTCAGTGCGGACGAAAATATTGTACTTTCGTTTTTAAGTTTGCGATTCAAAAGCCCCCAGCGGTGTCACACGTCGATTAACCGGTGGTAAAATATTCTCACCGTCACATACCTAGTATATTTTTATGTAAATACAATAGGCCTACCTGATTTTGAACACAAGAGGGCAGTATAGCCCTATGAATGACTTGACTTTTATGAGACTAAATGGTACAATTACTATTTTTAAACTTATAAATAATTATTAAATAAAAAAAAAGAATAAAATGAGTTTGGTTGTGATATTTGTATACTTTTATAGAAATAAATGGTGTATAATTACATTTTTAGAAGATGAGGCTTTAAGTGTTTAATTTTTGTACATTACTTCAGTCCTTCACTATAGCAAAACCATTTGAGATGTTTAATATCCGTTCACAATTTAGCATCTTTAATGTATTTTCATCATTTTGAAAAAGTTTGGTGTGAAAAAAATAAGCCAGTTTGGAAGAGTAGCTAAAAACTCAGAGTCTGAAATATCCCAAAAATCCACATTCAAACCAAAAATATCTGACTTTCTTTTGCTCTGAGCTAATGACTGTTAATTAGAAAGTTGTCCGGCTCGGTGAGACCAATATATATACTCATGTTTGTAACTGTTGGTAAAACTAACCCCCCCACTTTTGTCAAAAGCATGTTGAAAGTGACACACTTCCTGCTGCCAGTTGGTGGCGCTATAACTTTGACTCACAATAGTTACATCCATCTGATCGGCCTCTTATCACAAACACACTGCTGAAGTTTCATCAAGATCAGTTAATGTATGCAGAAGTTTTAACACTTCGTGTCTCTCTTTTCTCGCCATAAATTCATTTCCTCGCCACGGCCAAACCGTTCAAGATATCAAAAATCCGTCCGCAATTTAGCATCCTCAATGCCTTGACTTCACGCTGACCGAGTTTGGAGGCGAATCGATGTATTTCCTAGGAGGAGTACATTAAATTCCACAGCAAGCGTTTCCAAACAACCCTAAATAGCCGACTTCCTGTTGGGCTGGCGTAAAACTTAGAGCACGAAAGTTGTTCGGCCCAATGAGATCTATATGTGTACCGAGTTTCAAATGAATTCATGCAAGTGTGTTTGATATATGGACCAAGTTTTAGAACCCCGTTCAAGGGGGCGCTGTCGAGCCCCCCTGCCACGCCCGGCTACCAGATTCAGCCCCGCCCTGATGGCCGCGGGTTCTGACCTGTGTGCAAAGTTTCAAGAGTTTTCAAGCACGTTTAGGGACCCAAAAGCCCCAGAAACCTTGAAAAACAAATGAAAAAGTAAAATCTCACTCAACTGACAAATCACCCCCACCCCTCACACACTCAGAGACAGAGAGAGAGAGAAAATGCTCCAAAAAAATCACATTCAAACCAAAATATCTGACTTTCTGTTGCTTTGAGCTATTAAGTGTAAATTAGAAAGTTGTCCGGCTCGATGAGAACAATATATATACCGATTTTGGTGATTCTAGGCAAAACTAAGGCCCCATTTTTGACTAAAGGTGGCGCTACTGAGCCATTCCACCACGCCCGTTTTTGAAACTTTGCACATGTCTACAGGCTAATAAGTGTGATGTGTCTGTTGAGTTTCATGCAATTTCAAGTATGTTAAGAGTCTCAAAAGCATCAAAAAAGAATAATAAAGTTTGATGCGTTGCCATGGCAACAGTATCTAAGATATCAATAATCCTTTCACAGGTCTACATCTGCCGTGTGTCTACATTATACACATAAAGTTTGAAGCAAATCGGGTAAAAATAAGAGAGTGATTTCAAAGCATTTTGAAAGTGACACACTTCCTGCTGCCAGTTGGTGGCGCTATAACTTTGACTCACAATAGTCACATCCTTGTGTTCGGCCTCTTACAACGAACACACTGCTGAAGTTTCATCAAGATCAGTTAATGTATGCAGAAGTTATAACACACTTCCTGTGTCCCATTATTCGCCATAAATTCGTTTCCTCGCCACGGCCAAACCGTTCGAGATATCAAAAATCCGTCCGCAATTTATCATCCTCAATGTCTTGACTTCATGCACACCGAGTTTGTAGGCGAATGGATGAATTTCCTAGGAGGAGTATTTCACATTCCATTGTATGCATTTTCCAAACAACGTATAATAACCGACTTCCTGTTGGGCTGGTGTAAAACTTAGAGCACGAAAGTTGTTCGGCCCGATGAGATCTATATGTGTACTGAGTTTCATATTATTACATGCAAGCGTGTTTGATTTATGGACCAATTTTTCCGACATAATTCCAGGGGGCGCTGTCGAGCCCCCGTGCCACGCCCGGGTACCAGCTTCAGTCCGGCCCTGATGGCCGCGGGTTCTGACCCATGTGCAAAGTTCCAAGAGTTTTCGAGCATGTTAAGGGCCCCAAAAGTGCCCGAGAAGTAGAAAAAAATAATAAATATAGCTGCGAGCAGCGATTACGGGCCCAAGCCGGTGGCACCGCAACCCTGATGCCTTTAGTTACCTAAAGGCACCGGGGTGGCGGTGCCGCCGGCTTTGGCCCTTCATCGCTGCTCGCAGCTATATTTATATATATATATATATATATATATATATATATATATATATATATATCTTTAATGTATTTTTATCATGTTGAAAAAGTTTGGTGTGAATAAAATAAACCACTTAGGAGGAGTAACTAAAAACTCAGAGTCTGACATATCCAAAAAATCCACATTCAAACCAAAATATCTGACTTCCTGTTGCTCGGAGCTAATGACTGTAAATTAGAAAGTTGTCCGGCTCGATGAGACCAATATGCGTACTGATTTTTGTAACTGTGGGTAAAAGTAACCCCCCCACTTTTGTCAAAAGCATTTTGAAAGTGACACACTTCCTGCTACCAGTTGGTGGCGCTATAACTTTGACTCACAATAGTTACATCCATCTGACCGGCCTCTTACCATGAACACACTGCTGAAGTTTCATCAAGATCAGTTAATGTATGCAGAAGTTATAACACTTCGTGTTTCTCTTTTCTCGCCATAAATTCGTTTCCTCGCCACGGCCAAACCGTTCGAGATATCAAAAATCCGTCTGCAATTTAGCATCCTCAATGTCTTGACTTCATGCACACCGAGTTTGGTGGGGATGTGATGAATTCTCTAGGAGGAGTAGTTCACATTCCACAGCAAGCGTTTTCCAAACAACCCATAATAGCTGACTTCCTGTTGGGCGGAGCTAATAACTTAGACTGCGGAAGTTGTTCGGCCCGATGAGATCTATATGTGTACCGAGTTTCATATTAATTCATGCAAGTGTGTTTGATATATGGACCAAGTTTTCAGACCGTGTTCAAGGGGGCGCTGTTGAGCCCCCCTGCCACGCCCGGGTACCAGCTTCAGCCCGGCACTGATGGCCGTGGGTTCTGACCTGTGTGTAAAGTTTCAAGAGTTTTTGAGCACGTTAAGGACCCCAAAAGCCCCTGAAACCTTGATTAACAATATAAAAGCAATAGTCAAATCCCCCCCTCCCCTCACACACACAGAGACACAGAGAGAGGGAGAGAAAATTCTTCAGAAAATCCACATTCAAACCAAAATATCTCTTTTCCTGTTGGTCGGAGATCGTTAATGTAAATTAGAAAGTTGTCCGTCTTGATGAGAACAATACACATACCAAGTTTTGTTGCTGTTGATAAAACTAACCCCCCCACTTATGACTAAAGGTGGCGCTACTGAGCCCCTCACCACGCCCGTTTCTGAAACTTTGCACAAGTCTACGGGCTAATAAGTGTGATGTGTCTGTCGAGTTTCATTCAATTTCAAGTATGTTAAGAGTCTCAAAAGCATCAAAAAACAATATTAAAGTTTGATGCGTTGCCACGGCAACAGTATTAAAGATATCAAAAATCCTTTCACAGGTCTACATCTGCCGTGTGTTTACATTATACACATAAAGTTTGAAGCAAATCGGGTAAAAATAAGAGGGTGATTTCAAAGCATTTTGAAAGTGACACACTTCCTGCTGCCAGTTGGTGGCGCTATAACTTTGACTCACAATAGTCACATCCTTGTGTTCGGCCTCTTACAACGAACACACTGCTGAAGTTTCATCAAGATCAGATAATGTATGCTGAAGTTATAACACACTTCCTGTGTCCCTTATTCGCCATAAATTCGTTTCCTTGCCACGGCCAAACCGTTTGAGATATCAAAAATCCGTCCGCAATTTAGCATCCTCAATGTCTTGACTTCATGCTGACCGAGTTTGGAGGCGAATCGATGAATTCTCTAGGAGGAGTACATTAAATTCCACAGCATGCGTTTCAAAACAATCCATAATAGCCGACTTCCTGTTGGGCTGGCGTAAAAAGTAAAAGTACGAAAGTTGTTCGGCCCGATGAGATCTATATGTGTACCGAGTTTCATATTATTACATGCAAGCGTGTCTGATTTATGGACCAAGTTTTCGGACCCCGTTCAAGGGGGCGCTGTCGAGCCCCCCTGCCACGCCCGGGTACCAGCTTCAGCCCGGCCCTGATGGCCGCGGGTTCTGACCCGTGTGCAAAGTTTCAAGAGTTTTCGAGCATGTTAAGGGTCTCAAAAGTGCCCGAAAGGTTGACAGAAAAATAAGAATAATAATAATAATAATAAATAATCCTACCGAAAACAATAGGGCCTTCGCCCTTTCAGGGCTTGGGCCCTAATAATAATAATAACAAATAATCCTACCGAAAACAATAGGGCCTTCGCCCTTTCAGGGCTTGGGCCCTAATAATAATAATAATAATAATAATAATCCTACCGAAAACAATAGGGCCTTCGCCCTTTCAGGGCTTGGGCCCTAACTACAAACACAAATAAAAAAAGTGTTAAAAAACTACAAACATTGCTTGTCCACACTGAAACACTTCAGTCACTTTAAAGGTGCCATATGTAAAAATTGAGGTAAAAATATCCAAAAAATTACCTACATGCATCAAAAGAATGAGAAGAAATAAGGGCGATGATGTTATTAAAAAAGTGTCAAGTTATAGTCCTGCAGAGATATCAACCTGAATTAGCATTAGCATTACTAGCCACGGCCCGACAGGTGTCGTAATACCAGTTTCGGCCATGGGAGGCGGTATGCGGGCAACATAACCACCAGTCAGTCAAACATGCAATACACGAATAACTCGCACGACTTGTGGGCATACTTGAACCTGATGTCAATCGTGTGGAAAGTAGCCTACAGCCCACTACTACATTCAAATAAAATCTGATAAAAAAAAAAGGAACAGAACCAGAGTAAACATTGGCACTGCTTTCCATCGCTGGAGACAACTAATGGACATGAAAGAAATGAGGTTCGACTCCAAACTTGCAACATTTCTTTTGGATTGGTAACGTTAAGTAAGATGCTGTTAGTATTTCGTTATAAGTTTGTTTTATATGTTTGTGTAGTTTTTTCGGGAAGTTATAACATAGAAACGTATCGAAGGCTGTTCGATAAACGTATATATAACGCACATAAATATAGTATTGTAATAGTACACATAGCACAATCTCTATAGCTCTTTTTTCTTGCCAACTACGTGACCTATATTATGTTTATTAAATGGCTTTCCTGAGGTAAATCTGACATAATTGTTCTCCAGCTGTGTTATTGACCTCTTCACGCTGATAAAAAACACTGATTGGTCGATATTATGTATGAGGAATACATTTTGGTAAGTTGTAGCCTACTGTATCTTTCAACAGAGTTCGTGTTTTTTTTTACTATTAGCTAACGTTAGTAGAGTTGATCGGTTCACGTGCGATAGGGATCTGTCGTGTAACAATTACAAGCGCCAAAACGGTATTTATTGTTTGAATTCAGTGATAAAATTGACAGAATCTGAGAGCTGAGATTTTTTTTATATCATATAACTAACCTGCTCTGTCTAGTCTGTCGGTCTCCGTGTCCTCTTTGCTTCGCGATTTTTCTGTGCGTGAGAAAATTGATGTGTGATGTGAGAGCGTGTGAAAAGTGTCAATTGCGTGTGTCTCACGGTGAATGCGTGAGAGTTGGCAGCTCTGAATAAGTTACGTTGGCGCTAGCTTGGTCAACATCAGGGAATGCTGTCTGTCAAATTAATGTAATTTAAACTAACAATAAAAATGTAATATGAACAAAACGAATATGAACATATTCACTGGTAAAGGTGAAGGGGAGTAGCTTGAAGATGTCATATTCATACTCTAGAGTAGACCAACTCACTTTCTGGAGGTATACTGCCCCCGTCTGGTATGGAATGTGGTGTATGAATTTATTTTTTTTGAAGGATGGCACCTTTAATGCAAATGCAGAAAAGCTCACTGAGATACAGAGAGCATACTATACTCGTACTATGATCATTTTATTAGCATAATATTCCATAACTCACTAATATATATATATATGGAGAGAGAGAGAGAGAGAGAGAGAGAGAGTATTTTTGCAGTGTATTTGAAGTATTTGTGTTTTGTATCAAATATAATTTAAACATTATGTATATTTAAACCTGGATATACATACATATATAACATTTATTTGATATTTTTTCTAAAATTAATCTTTAATTTCTTGAATTTAAAAAAAATATTTATATATTGAATTCATTAGTTTAATATTTATTGATATAACATACTTTAGCACTCATTGTTGCTTCTTAGTCACACTCAAAATGGCCATTCCATAGTCTACTTCACAGGAATGTAATATGAAGATTGTGACATATGTAGATTTTATCTCCGACGATGAACGTGAATTGCAGGCGCAAACAATGCCGGTACAACCATAGATATCAATACATGCACAATACAAGTTTATCCACCTGAGAAAACTCTGGGAAAACTTAGAGAAAAAGATGTGTTTTCAGGATTAATGTGGACAAGTACACACACTAATGATCCTGCACAAAGAGCCAATTAAAGGGTTTGTTCACCCCCAAATTAAGATTATGTAATCATTTACACACCCTCATGTCTTTCTAAACCCGCATGACTTTTACAAACACTAAAATAATGTTCAGAAGAATGTTTTATTTTCCGTACAGTGCAAGCAAGTGTTCAGGAGTTGACAAGCTCAGAAAGCACATGAAATAGCGTCACACGGGTGTGAAAGAACATGAGGGTGAGTAAATGATAACACTTTTCATTTTTGGCTGAACTTTAAACTGTGCAGGAAAACCAAACAACCCTCAGAATGTGAGGAGTTTCTTAATTAATCCCATATTCTGAAACGTTCAGATCTTCTCTCAGCTCTGACGTCTTCAGTGATGGGTCGCTGTTTTCCACAGTCTGGGAGGTTTCTTGCTGTTATCTCACGGATTGTGTTTTTGGCAGCTTAACTTTTCTGACGGCTTTAAAACTGTGTTCAGGTCTCCATTCAAAGCTGGATGTGTTATCAGAGACGAGAAGGCCGTAGACATTGTGATATCCGTGTCTGTCCAAAATAAACATTCTACTGATTGAGCCTCTAAGATCTAATTAGTGCAATAATATTTGTGCTTTTCTAAGGCAGCATGTGAATGAGCTGGTGTCAGACGGGGGTCTGTGACCCGTTTTGTGTTCCACACATAAGATCCATTTATCACGACAAACTGAAGACGCTCTGTCTCGATCCCCGGCACATATTTTACAGCTGTTCTCAAATTGCGTGACCTCGCTCGTCTCCGTGTGCCAAATGCCGCATTGAGGAACCAGGAAAGTGCCTTGGATTTCAACGTTGAATGTGTGCCAAAACCTCGAGATAACAGGAGCTCTACCTGCATGACATTTACAAAGTGTTCTTGAGAATAGTGTCTAGATATGATTCTAGCTGTGAGAGAAGGGAATCAAAACAAGCGCTAAATTGCTATCATTTTACAGATGGCTTCTCCTGGAGTCAAACTACATTTTTGGTTTACTTATTGTGATGTCAAAAATGTTTCTCGAATTTGATTGCAAAATGGATTTGAATTTGAAAAAACTCCTGAAAACTAACACATACATGCACACACACACACACACACACACACACACACACACACACACACACACACACACACACACAATATATAAGGGTTCTAATAATTGTAACATTACATTATATATAATAAAATATTTTTATATATTTACACTTGTAAATATTTACATTATATATATATATATATATATATATATATATATATATATATACATATATATATATATATATACATATATATATATAGTCATTTTTATTTTTAATTAATTGTATAAATATTTTCAGCAAAGAATCCTGAAAAAAAAAGTTTTCAACATTAACAATAATTTGTGTTTTTGTAATTTCATTAAATGTAATATATTAAAATGTATAAAGTTATCTGAAAACATTGTGGTGCTGTATGGCAAACTTAAAAACTGTTCTTAATTTATTTAAAAATACTGAATTGAGTATTTAGAGAAGCGTTTCTAATCAGAGACAAAATGCAGTCTGCATATCAAGGAAGAAATTGGCATAATTTTCATGTTTATATATTAAATTAAACATAAAATGAATAATGTACTCATAGTTATGTCGCAGATCTTCAACTAATTAAATGAATGTGTTCTATGACTGAATTGAGAACCGTTTTTTTAAATTCTGAATTTTGCCCAACTCTGCCATAATTTAATTCTGATGCCATAATTTAATTAAAACGCTGCTCGGTTGAATAAAATGAATCCTCCAGGTCACAGATCAGCATCTGCTTTGTGGAGTCCAGCTTAAAGTGTTCTCTCAATCCCAGCATTTCATTGGCAATCCAGCATTATGATATAATTGACATGAACAATATTAGATAGCAAATGCAGGAGATTGAAAACAAGTAAATAACAAACAGCCAAACACCTTAATCAGCATGAGGAACACATGTTCCCGTATCGCCAGTGGCAGAGACGTTTGTGACGGTGGACCACCAACATTGTTAGCAGTGTTTACCGTATCTGTCCACGTGAAGTCGATGAAGAAGAAACGTTCCTCCTGAATCCTGATGTCGATGAAGAAGAAACGTTCCTCCTGAATCCTGATGTCGATGAAGAAGAAACGTTCCTCCTGAATCCTGATGTCGATGAAGAAGAAACGTTCGTCCTGAATCCTGATGTTGATGAGGAAGAAACGTTCCTCCTGAATCCTGATGTCGATGAAGAAGAAACGTTCGTCCTGAATCCTGATGTCGAAGAAGAAGAAACGTTCCTGCTGAATCCTGATGTCGATGAAGAAGAAACGCTCCTCCTGAATCCTGATGTCGAAGAAGAAACGTTCATCCTGAATCCTGATGTCGATGAAGAAGAAACGTTCATCCTGAATCCTGATGTCGAAGAAGAAACGTTCATCCTGAATCCTGATGTCGAAGAAGAAGAAACGTTCCTCCTGAATCCTGAAGTCGATGAAGAAAAAACGTTCGTCCTGAATCCTGATGTCGAAGAAGAAACGTTCATCCTGAATCCTGATGTCGATGAAGAAGAAACGTTCCTCCTGAATCCTGATGTCGATGAAGAAGAAACGTTCCTCCTGAATCCTGATGTCGATGAAGAAGAAACGTTCCTCCTGAATCCTGATGTCGATGAAGAAGAAACGTTCCTCCTGAATCCTGATGTCGATGAAGAAGAAACGTTCCTCCTGAATCCTGATGTCGATGAAGAAGAAACGTTCCTCCTGAATCCTGAAGTCGATGAAGAAGAAACGTTCCTCCTGAATCCTGATGTCGAAGAAGAAGAAACGTTCCTCCTGAATCCTGATGTCGATGAAGAAGAAACGTTCCTCCTGAATCCTGATGTCGATGAAGAAGAAACGTTCCTCCTGAATCCTGAAGTCGATGAAGAAGAAACGTTCCTCCTGAATCCTGATGTCGAAGAAGAAGAAACGTTCCTCCTGAATCCTGATGTCGATGAAGAAGAAACGTTCCTCCTGAATCCTGATGTCGATGAAGAAGAAACGTTCCTCCTGAATCCTGATGTCGATGAAGAAGAAACGTTCCTCCTGAATCCTGATGTCGATGAAGAAGAAACGTTCCTCCTGAATCCTGATGTCGATGAAGAAGAAACGTTCCTCCTGAATCCTGATGTCGATGAAGAAGAAACGTTCCTCCTGAATCCTGATGTCGAAGAAGAAGAAACGTTCCTCCTGAATCGTGATGTCGAAGAAGAAACGTTCATCCTGAATCCTGATGTCGATGAAGAAGAAACGTTCCTCCTGAATCCTGATGTCGATGAAGAAGAAACGTTCCTCCTGAATCCTGATGTCGAAGAAGAAGAAACGTTCCTCCTGAATCCTGAAGTCGATGAAGAAAAAACGTTCGTCCTGAATCCTGATGTCGAAGAAGAAACGTTCATCCTGAATCCTGATGTCGATGAAGAAGAAACGTTCCTCCTGAATCCTGATGTCGATGAAGAAGAAACGTTCCTCCTGAATCCTGATGTCGATGAAGAAGAAACGTTCATCCTGAATCCTGATGTCGATGAAGAAGAAACGTTCCTCCTGAATCCTGATGTCGATGAAGAAGAAACGTTCCTCCTGAATCCTGATGTCGATGAAGAAGAAACGTTCCTCCTGAATCCTGATGTCGATGAAGAAGAAACGTTCCTCCTGAATCCTGAAGTCGATGAAGAAGAAACGTTCCTTCTGAATCCTGATGTCGATGAAGAAGAAACGTTCCTCCTGAATCCTGAAGTCGATGAAGAAGAAACGTTCGTCCTGAATCCTGATGTCGATGAAGAAGAAACGTTCCTTCTGAATCCTGATGTCGAAGAAGAAGAAACGTTCCTTCTGAATCCTGATGTCGATGAAGAAGAAACGTTCCTCCTGAATCCTGATGTCGATGAAGAAGAAACGTTCCTTCTGAATCCTGATGTCGATGAAGAAGAAACGTTCCTCCTGAATCCTGATGTCGAAGAAGAAGAAACGTTCCTCATGAATCCTGATGTCGATGAAGAAGAAACGTTCATCCTGAATCCTGATGTCGATGAAGAAGAAACGTTCCTCCTGAATCCTGATGTCGATGAAGAAGAAACGTTCCTCCTGAATCCTGATGTCGATGAAGAAGAAACGTTCCTCCTGAATCCTGATGTCGATGAAGAAGAAACGTTCCTCCTGAATCCTGAAGTCGATGAAGAAGAAACGTTCCTCCTGAATCCTGATGTCGATGAAGAAGAAACGTTCCTCCTGAATCCTGATGTCGATGAAGAAGAAACGTTCCTTCTGAATCCTGATGTCGAAGAAGAAGAAACGTTCCTCCTGAATCCTGATGTCGATGAAGAAGAAACGTTCCTCCTGAATCCTGAAGTCGATGAAGAAGAAACGTTCGTCCTGAATCCTGATGTCGATGAAGAAGAAACGTTCCTCCTGAATCCTGATGTCGATGAAGAAGAAACGTTCCTTCTGAATCCTGATGTCGAAGAAGAAGAAACGTTCCTTCTGAATCCTGATGTCGATGAAGAAGAAACGTTCCTCCTGAATCCTGATGTCGATGAAGAAGAAACGTTCCTTCTGAATCCTGATGTCGATGAAGAAGAAACGTTCCTCCTGAATCCTGATGTCGATGAAGAAGAAACGTTCCTCCTGAATCCTGAAGTCGATGAAGAAGAAACGTTCCTTCTGAATCCTGATGTCGATGAAGAAGAAACGTTCCTCCTGAATCCTGAAGTCGATGAAGAAGAAACGTTCGTCCTGAATCCTGATGTCGATGAAGAAGAAACTTTCCTCCTGAATCCTGATGTCGATGAAGAAGAAACGTTCCTCCTGAATCCTGATGTCGAAGAAGAAGAAACGTTCCTTCTGAATCCTGATGTCGATGAAGAAGAAACGTTCCTCCTGAATCCTGATGTCGATGAAGAAGAAACGTTCCTTCTGAATCCTGATGTCGATGAAGAAGAAACGTTCCTCCTGAATCCTGATGTCGAAGAAGAAGAAACGTTCGTCCTGAATCCTGATGTCGATGAAGAAGAAACGTTCCTCCTGAATCCTGATGTTGAAGAAGAAACGTTCCTCCTGAATCCTGATGTTGAAGAAGAAGAAACGTTCGTCCTGAATCCTGATGTCGATGAAGAAGAAACGTTCGTCCTGAATCCTGATGTCGATGAAGAAGAAACGTTCGTCCTGAATCCTGATGTCGATGAAGAAGAAACGTTCGTCCTGAATCCTGATGTCGATGAAGAAGAAACGTTCCTCCTGAATCCTGATGTCGATGAAGAAGAAACGTTCCTCCTGAATCCTGATGTCGAAGAAGAAGAAACGTTCGTCCTGAATCCTGATGTCGATGAAGAAGAAACGTTCCTCCTGAATCCTGATGTCGATGAAGAAGAAACGTTCCTCCTGAATCCTGATGTCGATGAAGAAGAAACGTTCCTCCTGAATCCTGATGTCGATGAAGAAGAAACGTTCCTCCTGAATCCTGATGTCGATGAAGAAGAAACGTTCATCCTGAATCCTGAAGTCGATGAAGAAGAAACGTTCCTCCTGAATCCTGATGTCGATGAAGAAGAAACGTTCCTCCTGAATCCTGATGTCGATGAAAGAAACGTTCCTCCTGAATCCTGATGTCGATGAAGAAGAAACGTTCCTCCTGAATCCTGATGTCGATGAAGAAGAAACGTTCCTCCTGAATCCTGATGTCGATGAAGAAGAAACGTTCCTCCTGAATCCTGATGTCGATGAAGAAGAAACGTTCCTCCTGAATCCTGATGTCGATGAAAGAAACGTTCCTCCTGAATCCTGATGTCGATGAAGAAGAAACGTTCCTCCGGAATCCTGATGTCGATGAAGAAGAAACGTTCCTCCTGAATCCTGATGTCGAAGAAGAAGAAACGTTCCTCCTGAATCCTGATGTCGATGAAGAAGAAACGTTCCTCCTGAATCCTGATGTCGATGAAGAAGAAACGTTCCTCCTGAATCCTGAAGTCGATGAAGAAGAAACGTTCCTCCTGAATCCTGATGTCGATGAAAGAAACGTTCCTCCTGAATCCTGATGTCGATGAAGAAGAAACGTTCCTCCGGAATCCTGATGTCGATGAAGAAGAAACGTTCCTCCTGAATCCTGATGTCGATGAAGAAGAAACGTTCATCCTGAATCCTGATGTCGATGAAGAAGAAACGTTCCTCCTGAATCCTGATGTCGATGAAGAAGAAATGTTCGTCCTGAATCCTGAGAGAGACTGCACTCGCTTCCTCTGAAAGCTCATAAACCACTCATTTCATTTCTTATTTCAATTGGCTTTTTTATTTTTTATCCACATCCCTTTCAAGTTTCACATTTATCAAAGCATAACAATCGTATATTTAAAGCCGTATATGTTGCAGCACACGTGCAGCTTTGAGTAGAAGACGAATGATTGTGATGATTTTACTACCCGAACTCTTTGATTTGCTTTTGATTTATTCAGTGCATTAAAACGTTTGCCTTCATTGGTTCAGGGTGAAATATTCTCCCAAAAGAGGGCCAAACCACGAAGGTCCTCCAAGGTCAGCGTCTTCTGGCATATACTGCAGTTTATTGATGTTTCATGCGAGAAGGACTGCTTGCCTTTCCATTCGCTCCTTATTCATTCAGAAAGTGCTGTTGGTATCTAAAGTGTCACACTGCGCTAAGCTCTGCAAGTGTCTAAGCTGTTTTTCTCTGTGAGGATGAAAGCATCAGCACTGCTGGGGTTCGGGTCAGCAATCCTGTCACGCCGGGTCACGGAGACGGGACATTCTGGTCGAAAACTTGCAGCCCTGTACGCGTGTCCTTCTCAAGGGAAAATCACTTGAGAGAAAATGTCACTAAACACCAAGCGAACACGTCAGATATCAGCAACATTCAAAGGTGACAGAGGTTATTTATAGCAGTCAATGCGTGTTTGCATTTGAGGGTCTGGGAAATTAAATTAATACTTTTATTCAGCAGGGATGCATTAAAGTGATCAAAAGTGACTGTAAAGGCATTTATAATGTTACAGAAGATTATATTTCAAATAGATTAAGTTCTTCTGAACTTTTTATTCATCAAAGAATCCTTTAAAAATAAAATATATCAGGGTTTAAACTGTTTTCAACAATGATAATAATCATAAATGTATGGAAGCGTGTTTCCGCCATGTAATAAAAATAAAAAAGGTAATTGAGACTTTTTATCTCAGAATTGCAAGATATAAAGTCAGAATTGCATGTCATAAAGTCAGAATTGCAAGGTTATTTCTCGCAATTGTGAGTTTATATCTCGCAATTCTGACTTTATATCTTGCAATTCTGAGAAATAAAGTCAGAATTGCGAGATGTAAAGTCGCAATTATGAGATAAAAAGTGGCAATTATCTTTTAAAAAATTGTATATTCTGTGGCAGAAACAAGCTTCCATATAAATGTTTCTTGAGCATCAAATCCTCATATTAGAGTGATTTCTGAAGGATCATGTGACACTGAAGACTGGAGTAATGATGCTGAACATTCAGCTTTGATCACAGGAATAAATTACACTTTACTATATATTCACATAGGAAACAGCTATTTTAAATCCTAATAATATTTCAAATTTTTTGACTGTATATTTGATTAAATAAATGCAGCCTTGGTGAGCAGAAGAGACTTTCATTCTTGCATTTGGCTGATGCTTTTACCCAAAGCAACTTACATTGCAGATACACAGTTAATCATTTCATGCACTCCTGGGAGTCAAACCCATGACCTTGGCGTTGCAAGCACCATATTCAGCAGTTTGAGCTAAAATCATACTACCAGTTGGCTATTTTAATGCTTTATTTTAGACACCTTGAGGCCTTTGAGCTTTTTCCCATGATGTGACGTTTTGTATATTTTCCTGGTGTCACAGTTTCAACCCAGTGAAGAAAACGAAGGCCGTAATGAAGCGTTTTAACAGCCTGTCATCAGATCTGGAATCAGCATCAGCCGTGAACCCGCCGTCACCTCAGACCGACTGGCATGTGAGTATTTTGCTTCCACATGTCTAAACGCCTGCAGCTGGCACTTCAATCCCGCCTTAGCAGTGGATTCACTGACTAGCCTGCGCAAATAGTGTGTCAGCTCATGTACTTTCATTCCGAGCAGGTCATAATGTGCCGTTTCAGGCATCCCAGCATTTGTAAACATGCAGTCAGAGACGCTTCATGCTTTTCTACACACGTTTTCCATCCGTCAGGAAATTCTGACCTCGTATGTTTATCCACGGACCGTGTGAATCACGCTTAATTAAGCAGATGTGTTTGCTTTCAGCGAGTATCCGACAGCACATGACAGAACACAACAGGTCTGAGTTTGATGCAAACAAGCCAACAAACAGACGTGTGTGTACAAACACGGCGAACATAAAGCAGATCTGCTTTCATAACAAGGTGCTCCTCATAAAGTGTGCACTAAACATTTTCAATCACGCAGATGTGTGTTTACAGCAGAATATAAACGCGTTTATCTCACTGGATGCCACCGGCAGCCTGTAGACTTCAGACGGCATATTTAACCCGACGGGAATGAAAATGAGTTGCTTTCCCCTGTAAAGTCTGACGTGTGAAATAATAGTCACATTTTTCGAAACGGATTGCTTTATTGAACCTCTTGACAAAATGAATTATACATTTCATGTATGATACATCAGGCTTTTATGGCTCGTTTAGGAAGATATATGGAGGGAAAAACTGCGTGATTGTATTCAGAGGCTTAAACTGAGCAAAAATTTGCTGCAGATGCTGATATTTATGTGGACAAAAAGATTTTCAGATGGCTTTTAATGTAAATTAATGATATCTTTATAACAGTACAGCAGATAAAATGCATATCAATATCAATATCTGCCAATAAAATGTCTTAGTAAGAGGATATTTAAAAAAAATGCTTAGTTTTATGATCAAAGAAAACATAAAATACAATGCAATACAATGATGATTGAGAGATGAACAAATAAACTTTCCTCAAAAGCCTGATGATCATATTTGATACTCATGATTTTTCTATAAAATGATGATGGATAATCAAGTAAAATGAAGCTGCTTCAGTCCAGCTGAAATATTACTAACAATATCAAAGTTATTCTTACGTTTATTTGGTAAAATCACTGCAGATTCGACAGAGGAAAGACTCATGAAGCTCGAGCTGAAGGAGGACGTTTGTACAATTATACTAAAAGACTTTTACTTGATGAAAAAAAAGTCTAAATCAATCAGACGACAGAAGGCATGAAGATTGTGTGCGACAGGTTTATCAGATCATGTTGATCATTTAGACGCCTTAGAAACTTACTTATCATAATGCGATGAAGCAGCTTTAAAGGGGTCATGAACTGGATTGTTTTATTATTTTATAATGTTGCCTGGGGTGCCCTTATAATGTTAGTATGATTTTTACATCAAAAAATTGTCATAATTTATAAATAAAAGCCATTTTTCCAAGCCTCATTTCAGCTTCAGATCTGAACGCTCCGTTTTAAGGGGCGTGTCTGCTGTAAGACTGCAATGCAAACGCCCACTGCTGTGATTGGCTGACATGCTTGCATATGAAATAGCTATTATTACATGAACTCTCTCGAAAATTTTACTACGTTTTTACTATTACAGCTATCGAGATTAACACATCATGAAAAGTATCGTTTAAAGCATTATATTTAAATCTATTCCATCGCATGAAAGGTTGCAGCATGATGAGCACTGACTGAGCAGATGACAGACAGTCTGTTGATCGCGTGAATAAAGATCTTATCATTGCAACGCAATTTTTGCACTCTCACAAATGCTTACACCAAATCACAATGCAAACACGATGTGAATACACAGTAAGAGCTTCGTTGTGTAGTGTAACAGTGTCATTATTTCATCACGAGTTTGGTAAGTGTCCAGATAAGCTCTCGCGGCTCGCGCTGTGCTGTTTGATTGACAGCTTGGGCGAATGGAAAGGGGTCGTTCTTTGATTTCTTTCTGTATATAATTTAATAACAGTTTAAAAAAAGATTATTTTCATAATACTACGAGAAATTATGTGAAGTTGATCGTTTAGTCACTGATGCATAAACAGTATTGAACGATTTTAAGAGAAAAATATCTGAACTTGAATAATTACACATCAGAAATCACTGATCGCAGATCAGACATTAGAATGCACATGGTTACTTACATGTTGCTGGCAGATCCGTGTCGGGAAATTGTGATTGACTGATTTAATAAAGTTTAACCATGCTGGAATCCGAAGGAAGCTTATGCAGACTGTCTTCTTCCACGAACAGGCACGCACAATATTTAGTAAACCGCATGTTTATTGCTTGGAAGTCGCCTATTTAGTCGTCTATTTAGCATGTTTGGGCGAATCGGTGGGCGGGGCTAAACAGGCCGTGTTGAAGTAGGCGTTGATCTTCTTTTGTGGAGGCGGTGTTTTATCCTCTTTGACGTCATAGATCCCCACTTTGAAAAACGAGTCGTTTGCTGAGCCTGATGTCTATAAAAGCTTTTATTGGACTAACAAGGTAGTTTTCAGCTCTGAAACTTACAGGATATTATTATAGTATGATGATCTCTTATATGTCAAAAGCTCAAGGAAAATTTGATTTCTCGGTTCATCACCCCTTTAATATGATTCTGTATCTTTATAGGGTTAAAATGGAATACTGCCGTTTTCTGATATATTAAAATGACAGCCTGTTGAAATAAACAAAATCTGATTCAAATATTTGCATCGCTTCACCTTTCAGTAACACTTTTGTACGATTTTCAAATCTTTCTCTGCTTCAAATCAAAGTTTGTGATTCATCTTTTGTTCATGGATTGATTCGATCTATTTATTAAGGAGTGTTTTTAAATACTTATGTAGAAGAAATGAAAATACTTCCATATCCAGATCTCTGTAAAGGTGAGCAGTCACAGTTGAGGTGATGTTCGCGTTACTTCGGATGTTCTCTTTCTCGTTTTTTCACTGCAAAGAAACTCAGGCCATAAATAAGGAACAAATTAAAGGAGAGAAAATCAATAGGAGCACATTAGAGCTCTAATTTGGTGTCTTAAAAAGGCTTCCTCACACTGAATGTATGGAGAAATTGGCCCCAGCACTGATTCATGGAGGACGAGTCCACCGCATGAAGACATCGCCATAAAGACACGCACATTAAAAGCCACTAATAGGCCATTCAGAATGAATAAAGCAGCATCCTAGACCTGCTTTTCATAAGCCTCAAACATGCTGATTTGAGCTCAAATAAAAGCATTAATCTGGCCACAAACACACACACACACACACACAGTTCAGTGTTTAATGCTGTTAGCTTAATGATTTAGGACGCTTTATGTGTTCGAAGCAATATTTCCCTTCAAGCTCTTTTAAAATAGAGCCGAAGGGGAAGCAGAACTGAAACATGTACATTGATGTATAACATTAACAGAAATAGAGAAATAAAAGGCGAATCTCACTCATGCACTCTCAAGAACATGTCTGCCTCATACTTAAAAAATAAATAAATTATGAATTATATTTATACCAAATTATATTTATAAATATACAAAAAAAAATTGCACGACAACAGTGTTTTTGTGAATTCTGAAAAAAATCATTTGAATGATTTAATTTTTAATAAATGTATTGTATTATAACTTTTGCTATTTACTTTAATGTAGGCTGATTTAATTAAAAAAAGTTCATTGTATCACAGTCTAATGAAAATAACCTTTGAGAATAATGAGAATTAAAATGTCCAAATGCATCACAGTAATGAGAATATGAGGGAAAATTTGCTTAATTGTCATGAAAAAAAATTATATATTATATTATATTATATTATATTATATTATATTATATTATATTATATTATATTATATTATATTATATTATATTATATTATATTATATAAACAAATGCACTGAGAGATGATGATTGTTGGAATATGAGCATTTTAATTATTGCATTTGGTTCTTAGGGTCATTATTCAGAAATGTTTGATCAGTCTTCATATATCCTGAAATGAGCTCTAACTTTTCCAAACACTGATTTGCGTCTGACAGGTGCTTCTCCATCTTATTATAAAAGATAAAGGTGGAAACAAAGGTCACTGTGGTAATGTAAAAGACACATTTGCACGTTCATTAAGGCCTTCTGCATTAGTCTTGATTGTAAATGTTTGTAGTCGCTCCAGCTTAATATAAAAAAAGAAGCATTTTTTTGGCAGGAACACAGAGCGTCCGGGACTCTGCTGTAAGAGCTGATAAACCTTTGGCTCGACTCCCTCATTTTATCATTATTATTCCTTCATGCCACAGTGAAAAACAAACTCATTTCAGTGGTTCAATAATAACAAATGTGCTTAATGTGGACGTTTCATTTAGCGGATTGAGGCCTTTGGTCAGACAGCTGTAAAAACTTAAGGAAACATTAGGAAACGCTTAAGTATGAGTTTTAGATATTAGTTATATAGAACACCTTAGGGATTAGTTAAGTTACATTTTACAGAGAACAGCTTCCAGAAGAGAGTACACAATGCAGGCTATACGCACAAAAGCTTCTCCTGAAAGACGGAGCCATTCCCATTTTGTCCGGATTTTAACAGTTTCAATTATAAGTTTTATGTAGTTGCTATGATAGCTATGATGTAAACCAGTGGTTCTCCCGCGCCCCCCTGCAGTAACCTTGCGCCCCCCCTGGGGGGCGCGCCCCACACTTTGAGAACCACTAACGGCAAAGCTTTGTCTCCGCTCGCCTGCTAACTAACATTACAGTATTGATGTAGTGTTTACTGGAGCTTTTGTAAGCTTTTGCTTTTGTAAGACTGTTCACCACCCCTTAGGAAAATTATCCATGATTTTGTGATCGAGTATTGTTTGTATAACCATAGTTTTCTGACAAATATGATGAAATGGTGGATAACATCATATCTACTGTATGAGAAAATTACACAATACATACCACTGTGAAAAGTCCGGTGAAATCCGTAATTGCAAAGTCCGAACTTGAAAACCAAGTTCAAAGAAAGTTATAGAGAAATAGTGTGGTTTGCACAATCCTCTTGTTTGTTAACATGGTCAGGGTCTGAATCGGGCTCGAAATGGTTTGAAATTGACACCAACGTTAATATTTACATCTGAGTAGAGCTTGCGGTTATGACGCTAAGCGCTGCCAATCACAACACACTGGGCCAGCTAACCAATCACAGCACATTTTGAATTTCGGAAGGAGAGGCTTCATCGAAAACGACGCATTCAACCAGACTGGGGAGAGAGGAGCTGAAATAATATAAAATATGTGAAAAATAATAAGCTTTTTTTGAACGAATAAGCATGAAAACATATTCTAGTACACCCCAAAAACAAAATCAAGACTTTGTAAAAGGGCCTAACAGGACCGCTTTAAAAAAAGGTTATAAATTGACAGACCTTGGTTTGTAACAAGTTAATGTTGCCTTTCTATCAGCTGAACCAGTCTGGTGTGTGTTTCCCAAAAGCATCGTTAGCCAACTATGGTCGCAAGTTCTGTCGTTATCAGCAGTTCAGTGATTCAGTGTTTCCCGAAACCATCATTCTAATGAATATTCGCAAACAGCATCGCAGAGTTGTGTGTTTGAACAACAGATCTCGACCTGTGGTTAGAAGGAGTTTCTTGTTTGCATGACATGTGGACTCAATAAATCCTGATCTTGAGCAAAATAAGCAATTCAGGACAATCTGTATCTTGTATTTAGAGTACATACAAATGTCAATTACGTCTTTTTAGTTTGTGAAGAGATTTAAAGCGTCGTTTTTGAAGAGTGTGCATGTGCGTACATGCTCTAGTATGTAAGAACGGACCTATGATTGAATCTGGAAATAAAGCAAAATAACTGAAGAAAATGAGAAATATTCCTCAGATGTCATATCTGCAATTTATAGCAAAACATCTCGCATTAATTCGATCTCGAACAGATTCATTAAAAGTAGTTATTACTCCAACACCTGCGTGACATCATTAACTAACGTGGTTGAACGACCAATTTGCGACAATACAGTTTCGGGAAACAGTCGTGACTATAGTTGATTTCTTCAACAATGCATCGTACTATAGTAGTGAACCAGCGAGTTACGGCGTTATACGGGAAACACAGCCCAGGTCATTCTCCTCTGACCTCTGGTACCAGCAAGGCATTTTCTCCTACAGAACTGATGCTCACTGGATATTTCCTCTTTTTCTGATCATTCTTCATGCCTAGAATCATTGAGTTGCTGCCCTGTGATTGGCTGATTAGATGTTGAACAGGTGTACCTAATAAAGTGGCCGCCATGGTCTTTACAGTGACGTGTGCTGTAAGCTTGTACTGTTTTAATTTAGCGTTTGCACTGGTCCATCGCAGTCACTCATTATTCAATTAGACACACTTTAATTTGTTCATGGGGCCAAAGAGTTTTAAAGCTCTTAGCGTTTAGTGGCTTATTAACTGTTCTACATGCTCCTTTATACCGCGGATCCCCCTGATGTAGCCCCCATCCATCAGCAGTATATGAAATTACATTTGTTGCTATCTTTTCTATCAGACATACCTTACCCGACCACTAACTCCTTCCCCCCCGCAGCTGTGCGAGTGCCTTTTTATCTGATGTCTTACCAAAACCATGTTTTCTAAGCAGTTGCTGAGGCAGTATCAAATGTATTTCAGACGTTTGAGACCGAGAGTGATTTTATGAAACATAATTCACCTTTGTGACAGTGTTAGTCGATTCCCGCCATGCGTTTGTGTTCGGTTGTTCTTATCTCGCTCTGGTTGGAAACAAAAATAAAAGAAAGCATGATATTTTTCGTGGCATGTCAACTCAGATTTATAAGCTCCAACATGTTTCCTCTCTCTCTACAGAACGGGAAATATTTTGGCTGAGAAACCCTGGCTGTCATACCGTAAAGAAATATGATATTAAAGTGCAGTAGTAGTTCTCTTTAGAGAGACAACACACTTGACCGGACACAGCAACCTCGGCTTATGAGCCCAAGAACTGATATATCAGCGTGTAATCGATCTTCGGCAAGGACAAAAAGTTATGGATTTATGTCAGAGTGTGAAAACTAAAGTCTTCAGCAACAAGCAAGATACAATTTAAACCGAAGTAGGGTGCAAACATCTCCCCTCCTCTAGGGGGCACCGAAGGGCTCCGAAAATACAGGGAGAACTTTGACATCATCCTGTTTATGTTCAAACTGTTGGATCCTTTGGAAATAGGTAGCCTGGATTGATCCGAATGGCAAGATGGTGAGCTGAAACAAAACTTCTGTTAACAAATACTCGTGCATGATGCCAGTATCAACAGGTGTGTTTTGTTGAGTTGCACAAAATAATGTCCTTGACTTGGAAGGAGCAAGTTACCGACCACAGCATATATTTCAGTCCCTCAGTGGTCAAAAGCAACAAATCTGATCTTAAAATAATGAATCAGTTTATGTTTTTAGCCCGAGGAATAGCAGGAGCCCTGAATGTCTTGTTTTTCATGGAAACACCTTGAAATAACATATTTCTTTTCTAGCCATTCTTCTGTTTTTCTTCTGCTTCCCGTTCACATTTCTCTGGTGTTCATGAGGTGATGTTTATAATGATCAGGCCAGAGGGTGAAGGAGGTCAAAGTCTCCCGTGTGATGGATGAAGAGGCCAGTCGCCTGTCTTTGCCGTTATCGCTTTGTAAAGCACATCCCTCAGCCCTCGTGCTTTGACTCGCATCGACCTTCTCAGTGTCAGCGTTGTGCTCAAGTGAGATGTTAGAGAGAAAGAGTGCAGTTTGACTGTGGTTTAAGAGAAACGCAACTGACCAAGCACACTTGAAAAAATGCTGAATGAATGAAAAAAGTTGACGATAAAACAAACTAAATAAATTGATTTCCTTTGAAACGATTTGAATAATACAAAATAAAAATATTTTCTTATTCAGTGTTATATCTAAACATTCTTAAATCTAGATACAAGTTAATAAGCTAAATTATTTAAGATATTAAGGACGAATATCTGCCAGTGGGGTCAGAAAAATCAACTGAATTCAAAGGGAAAACAAGATCTCACTTCATTTGAATACAATTTTCAGTATACAAGTCTTAATATCATCAGTCATTTTGCTTCTTCTCCAGTAAATGTCTCTTGATTTAATAACGTTTAGATATTTGTGCTGGAAAACAAGACAGAAACACTGAGGAAGAACATCACTTTTTTGCAGAGTAAATACAAAGAAACAAAAGCAACACATTGAATTGAACATAACATTTTTAGTATTATCTTGTAAACGCACTCCAATAATATCTAACCTTTTTTACAGAGTAACTAGAGAGGATTTGGTGCAGTTAAAGTGTTTTCATTTTTCTGTTTGCAAGACCTTTTAAAAGCATAATTAATTAAGCGCACAAGGAGAAACCGAGTTTAATAGACGTTAAATGTCATAAAATCATGCATCGTGCAAAAGCTTGGACTCATTTTTTCAGGAAGAAGAATCAGATTCCCCAGCTACTCATGTCTGTCAGTATAATGATGACATTGTGCTAAATCTTCTGTTGACACACAAAAGTTGCTGATGAACATCGAAGGCTCTCATATTGCATACAGTAATCCGCTCATTATTAAACAGATAAGCGTGATCCTTTAAAACAGGTTCAAGGGCACGACAGTTTCCCAGTGTCCTGCTGCCCTCAAACGCCCGTGTTTCTCCAGCCCAGTGTGGCTATCACGATTCTTCACAGCAGTTTTAGCTTAGAGAGCTTTGGGACGATCTGATGTGACTCAGTTTAGAGCAGGTCTGCCAGACTGTGGTTTTGGACTGTCGATGAGCTGCTCCTGAAAGCACATGGAAGTTTCGTGCAAGCAAATTGCTAGATGGAGTCGATTCAGCGTCACTGCATGTGTTTGATTAGATGCACAAGCTGTTGGAGAAGGAGCTGCAGAAATGCATGAATCTCCATTTGTTGACTTGATGTGCACTTCAGATTTCTCATGCGTCATGCTTTAGTCACCATTTCAGTTTACATGTGTGCAGTTTGCATTTATGTTTAATACAAAGTTTTTTTTTTACTTTCATTGCATTGAAGATATACAATTTATTAGTTCATGCATTCCCTGGAAACTCGAACCCGTGACCTTGGCGTTTACTTGGTAGATCTATATTAGGGATACATGCATGGTTAGATTAATCAGTAACACTTTACAATAAGTTTTTAGTGAATTAGCGAACTAACAATGAACAATAATTCAATAAAAGTTGTATTTGTTAATATGAATGCACTATGAATTAACATGAACAAACAACATTGACAACGATTATTAAATGTTTCACACTCACAGTTTCCCCTATTAAATCCAGTCACTCCACAGCTCAGGACGTCAATGCATAACCTCTATGGAAAGGCCAAGTTTGATGTTGTGTTTACGAAGAGTAACATCTTTAAATTGTAGATTCTCAGCGGTGTCGCTATGAACCGTGATAGAAACATGACCCTGTGGCTTGTGAACTTCATGTGATTTCCCTGTGGTTCTTGTGATTCTGCCATTTATATTTCCAGCTAGGAAACGTAAATGCCACCGATTGCCAGAACAAAACAAACTAAACACGTCAGACAGCAAACGAATGAAGTCTTCACATCGTACTGGATTCACATTTCTGTGGTTATTTTTAGCGGCCGGCACCGCGGGGCATTGCAGATGTCTCGGCCAATGACCCGAGTCTTCATCAATATGTATGTACACAATGGACCCAAGAATAAAAAGCTCTCTCCGCTGTTTTTCCTCTCCTGTCCCAGCGGGCCACTGATTACCCACAATCCCTTCCCTCAAACATCCAGTGAATGTGCTGAGTGTTTTAAACAAGTGCATCTCTTCTGCTTTAGCATTCAGAAGTATGATGGACGGATGCATGCGTTGAAAGATCAGACTGAGATCTTTCTGAGAGCGCCTTCCGGTATCTTACTTGTTAGCCTCTTTAATTAAGAGCGCATTGTTCTGTGGGAAAGAATTGAGCAGGAAAAGCTTCCTGACTCTCTGCCAAGTTAGATTGAGTTTCTCCGTTAAGCTCTGGGCCAGTAATGGAAGCAAGTCAAGCTTGTCAACAGATGCTGTGCTGCAGGATCCGTGTCTTGTCTGTTGGAGCACAAAAGCCATTTCCTGAGGCTTACAGAGGATAAGGTAAAGATACAGGCGTTTTTATATGAGCAGATGCTTGGGTGCACAAATAATCTGGAAATTAGGGATTCGTTTAGGGAAACAGAGCAACCTTGGGAATGCACTGCAAAAAAAATTTTTTTTTACGTTTTTATCAAATTTTACCATTTAAATATTTAAAAATCATTGAAACAAGATTGATTTACCTACATAAGTGTTGATTTAACAGATTGTGTTTTATTATGAGTGTTTTATCTTGTATGCCACAAGTAAAAGTGAAACAAACAAGTGAAAAATCTGTCGGTCTAAAGACAAAATACGCTTAAATTAAATTAAATTAAATTAAATTAAATTAAATTGTATTAATCTAAAAACACGTCTTATTATATTCATTGTTGCTTCTCAAATTAATTATTCTTGTTTTAAGGGATTAGTTATTTTATTATCGTTGATATACTATAGGTTTAGTTAATATATTTATTTGGAATTTATTCTTAGTTTTTCTGTTTTCATTTTAATTTTAAATACATTTTAGTATTTCTTTGTTGTGTGTTTTTTTAAACATGTCTATATTTATCAAGTTTTATTTTAATTTTTTTGTTTATTTAGTTTTAGTTATTTTAGTACTTAAATTTAAACTAAACAAAAATTAGCCTTGGCTACTATAGCTAAAATAAAATAATTTACATATTATTTCAGTTAATGTTTGTTTTATTTTAGGTATTATGTTTGTTATGGTTTTAGTTTTAGTTAATACGCCTGGTTAAAAAGACTAATTAAAAACTCATAAAGTGTTTTTTTGCAGTGTAGTTCTCCCAAAAATGTAAATAAATTCTGTTATTATTTTCTCACCCACATGCCGTTCCAAACCTGTATTCTGTTATTATTATTTTTCTGTTTTTGAAGTATACAATTGTAGACCAATGTGACCACAGCCGTCAAGCTCCATAAAGAACCAAAACGTCACCATAAATGAATCATAACAGGTAGTTGTGCAATATATCACAGTTAAAACAGTATTTCAGCACAGTATTGATGAACATTTTGTTGATTAGTGTCTTAAATGTGAGTCTGTTTCTCACATGAAGCATCAAATCAGTTCAGAAGACTTGAAACAGAGCACAAATCATATACGGACTAGTTTAAGATTATTTTATTTATTTATTTTTGACAGACTTGCCAACTTGTTGTGTGGTAAAGATGCATAAAGATTATTTAGAATATCTGATTTCATGAAAAACCCAAACCAATATGATTTTGTGAAATATCAACATATGAGTTTGGACCAACACAATTTTCAATTTTTCTTTCAGTCTTTGTAATGATATTGACCTTTATACTGTATCATTGTTCCGATACCTGTGTAACATTTCCCAATAATGGGAAATGTAGGGATTTTGTAGCTTGTGTTACATCTGTTTTAGTGAATGATGTTATAGAGGAGCTGTAGTAGCTCTCATGACTCTGTTTAATGTTTCCCATTTTCCCATTTTTTCACAAAAATGTTCACCCAGCCGCGGTTTCTATGGTCAATTTGCACCACAGAAGTTCTGTGATGGAGTCAGAATTACCTCACAGCCTGAACCTGAACTCGGTCCTGCCCTCATTAGATGCAGTGTGTCTTTGCGGTGGGTCCGATGGGAATAGCTCATGTTCGGCATTAAGATCCGCCGAGCCAAAGGTGTCTCGTCCCTTCACCTTTACTCTATTAATCATGGGCCACAGCGAAGCCCACACAGATGTCGAGAGTCTCTTCATCCTCAGTGCTGGATAAGGGCGTCTGGAGATCCGGTTTCTCCAGATTTCGATAGGAAACGCCGGCCTGCTCTAATGAAGGTGCAAGACCCGTTTCTATCTTTCTCAGAATAAATGCTTCAAAAAACGTCTTTTTATCTCTCAATTCTCCGTTTTTTTTTTTATCTTAATGTCTTAATTATGGCTCTTTCGCACTTCTGACTTTTTCCTTGGAATTCTGGAGTTTACAGTATATCTCACAATTCTGACTTTTTCTCTCAAGTTTATCTCGCTCTTCTGACTTTTACTCAGCATTCTGAGTTTACATCTCACAATTCTGACTTTTTTCCTCGGAATTCTGAGTTTTTGTCTCGCTCTTCTGACTTTTTCTCTCGGAATTCTGAGTTTATATCTCGCTCTTCCGACTTTTTCTCCTAATTCTGAGTTTACGTCTCACAATTCAGATTTTTTCTCGGAATTCTGAGTTTAAGATTTTACAATTCTGACTTTTTTCCTCGGAATTCTGAGTTTTTGTCTCGCTCTTCTGACTTTTTCTCTTGGAATTCTGAGTTTATATCTCGCACTTCTAACTTTTTCTCAGAATTCTGAGTTTACGTCTCACAATTCTGACTTTTTTTGGAATTCTGAGTCTACATTGAAGCCCACACAGATGTCCGTCCTCCCGCAGAAGTTGAAAGTCTCTTCATCCTCAGTGTTGGATAAGGGGAGTCTGGAGATCCGGTTTCTCCACTGATACGGAACGCCGGCCTGCTCTAATGAAGGTGCGGTGCGAGACCCGTTTTGATGTGTTTCTCAGAATAAATGCCTCAAAAAACGTCCCGGCAACAATAGCAGCTCGTGGCATGGGAGCTGAACCCCAGCTGCACTTCATTATTTGTGCTCTTTCCATATTTAGATCCGTGTGCATTCCGTCCTGCAGCAGAGAGTCGATCCTAAAAGCAGCTCACCGCATATTTGTGGCTCGGGAGTCATGGTGCACTTCTGAAGGACTTCCTGGGCCATTTTTCAATTGCACTAAAAAATTGGACACAGATCCTGCAGATGGGGGGAAAATCCATTGTATTAAGTAGGTGTCATGAGAATTTTTTTCCATCCGAATGCAAAAAGGGCTTGTTATATTCTGCACTGTAAGATCAAGTGGTTGAGCTCTGCGGGAAGCTTGTTTCCGCCTTGGAATAAAAATGTAAAAAAGTAATTTACTTTTTATCTAACAATTCAGAGTTTTCTCCGAATTTTGTGTTTACATCTCTTAATTTTGACTTTTTCTCTTGGAAAAAACATACTTTTTTCACACATTACACTTTTTCTCTCGAATTCCAAGTTTACATCTCGCACTTTTTTCTGAGTTTATATCTCACAATTATGACCTTTTCTCTCGGAATTCTAAGTTTATATTTCACAATTTTGAATTTTTCTCGGAATTCTGAGTTTATATCTCACAATTATGACCTTTTCTCTTGGAATTCTAAGTTTATATCTCACAATTTTGACTTTTTCTCTCTTCTTGCAGTTCTGAGAAAAAAAAGTCGCAATTTCCTTTGCGGAAATTAGCTTTGATACTAATGTTAACTGCTCATTAGTAATGAGAGACTGAAAAATGATCGAGTATGCTACTTTAACCCTTTATGGTACGCAATATGATATCAGTGAGGAAAAAAATTGTTTGTTTTGTTTTTCTTGCTTATTTATTTATTAATTAAAAGTTTGTTGCCTCAAGGCAACATTGTACCACAATGGACAAATTTAAACATTTGACATTTTCATGAAGAAAAGATGTATATATTTATTGAAAACACCAATTTCTTTAACTAAACACTTGAACTTGAATGAATTTCATATTTAATAAAAAGTAACATTTATTATCCAGCTGTTGCCCTCAGGCAACATTGTACCATCGTGGAATGCAAGTACTACAAACCATCATATCATCAAGTTATCATATCAAAACATTACAATCGGTGTTGTTTCAAGGTAAAACATCAACAATCATAACCTTATCCTAATATGAACATCATCCTAACTCTGCTGTCTCTCCGGTAGAGGAGCTAGGCCTCAACAACAGCAAGATCAAACATGTGGAAGACCTCCCTAGCCGACCTAATGACCCGTGTGGGGTCAGGGGGGGCCTGACGGGAGCCCCCCGATTATCCGAGCCCCCCAGAAGTAGCGCCGCCTTCATCCTCAGTTTGGTGCCACTCGCCCCGTCCCACTAACCCACTATTTATCCGATTGCCCACTATAGTGGCCAAATGTCCCGTCGACCCCCGCTGACCAATCACAAGCCACGCCCCCGTCCCATGGACCCACTATTTGTCCGATTACCCTCTATAGTGGCCAAATGTCCACTCGACCCCCGCTGACCACTTACAAGCCACGCCCCCGTCCCACGAACCAACTATTTGCCCGATTACCCACTATAGTGGCCAAATGTCCCGTTGACCCCCCTGACCGGCCCCGAGCCCCGCCCCCGTCCCACGAACCAACTATTTGTCCGATTGCCCACTATAGTGGCCAAATGTCCCGTCGACCCCCGCTGACCAATCACAAGCCACGCCCCCGTCCCATGGACCCACTATTTGTCCGATTACCCTCTATAGTGGCCAAATGTCCACTCGACCCCCGCTGACCACTTACAAGCCACGCCCCCGTCCCACGAACCAACTATTTGCCCGATTACCCACTATAGTGGCCAAATGTCCCGTTGACCCCCCTGACCGGCCCCGAGCCCCGCCCCCGTCCCACGAACCAACTATTTGTCCGATTGCCCACTATAGTGGCCAAATGTCCTGTTGACCCCCTGACCGGTCCCAAGCCACGCCCCCGTCCCACAAACCAACTATTTGTCCGATTGCCCACTATAGTGGCCAAATGTCCCGTTGACCCCCTGACCGGTCCCAAGCCACGCCCCCGTCCCACGAACCAACTATTTGTCCGATTGCCCACTATAGTGGCCAAATGACCAGTCGGCCCCCCTGACCGGCCCCAAGCCACACCCCCGTCCCACGAACCAACTATTTGTCCGATTGCCCACTATAGTGGCCAAATGTCCTGTTGACCCCCTGACCGGTCCCAAGCCACGCCCCCGTCCCACAAACCAACTATTTGTCCGATTGCCCACTATAGTGGCCAAATGTCCCGTTGACCCCCTGACCGGTCCCAAGCCACGCCCCCGTCCCACGAACCAACTATTTGTCCGATTGCCCACTATAGTGGCCAAATGACCAGTCGGCCCCCCTGACCGGCCCCAAGCCACACCCCCGTCCCACGAACCAACTATTTGTCCGATTGCCCACTATAGTGGCCAAATGTCCTGTTGACCCCCTGACCGGTCCCAAGCCACGCACCGTCCCACGAACCAACTATTTGTCCGATTGCCCACTATAGTGGCCAAATGTCCCGTTGACCCCCCTGACCGGTCCCAAGCCATGCCCCGTCCCACGAACCCACTATTTGTCTGATTACCCACTATAGTGGCCAAATGACCAGTCGGCCCCCGCTGACCACTCACAAGCCACGCCCTCGTCCCACGAACCAACTATTTGTCCGATTGCCCACTATAGTGGCCAAATGTCCCGTTGACCCCCCTGACCGGCCCCAAGCCACGCCCTCGTCCCATGAACCCACTATTTGTCCCGTTGAACCATGAAACTTCTTTCCTTACAAATAAAATATACTTTCAAGTATTCAAACCTAGTATGCCTGGTATGGCTGGTATTCCATTATGGTACAATGTTGCCTCGAGGCAACATGCAGTTTTATGTAATTTCCTATGAAATATTTGATGATATATAATGTAAAGTTTTTGAAAATACTTCTTTACTTACCAATGAAGGTGACTCTGATTTTTTGTAACTGATTATCTGGACAGAAATGAGTGAAAAATGCCCTTTTCAGTGGAGAAAATATGGAGCCATGTGACATGTGCACGTGTGCTGAAAGAGGGACCGAAATGGACCCCTGTGGGTCATGTGGCCACTCTTTTGCATTTTCATCGGTTAGTATTTGAGTTCCCCTCCCCTTAGAGAGCATTGACTAATTACATTTTATTACGTTTTATTATAAAAAAGCTAAAATAGACTATGTTGCCTGGAGGCAACACCGTACCATGCATTTGGATGCCACCTACTGTACCACCAATTAAATGGCCACTTGAAACTCAACAGTGATTTTCTGGGCTTGAAATGTTAAACTTGCTGCCATAAACATGGAAAACTTGGCATTTATCTAATGAAATATTCTTGAGGACTGACATTTATAAGAGCGCTAATGATGTATAAAATATACCATATTTACAATTTTATAATGCGAATTAAGTTGATCGTTCACACGTTTAAGCGCCTTAATGACAGTTTCGTATGATTCTCTGTCTGTCTGAATGCAAATTACGGGATCAGCGCTTCCAAAATCATCAATAAAAGTCATTAGAATAAAATGTAGAAAATGGCCATAATTTAGTGAATAAATGCAAAGACAGGTCCAGATCGGCGCTTTAGCTTTTACTTCAGAGCTTGATTCAAATCCACGTGTTTCTGTCTGGGCTACAGTCCAGAAATGATTAGATACATGTGTAGATTTGAAAATCATGTATCTACAACATGGAAATCAAGGAGTAATATTTGTCTTAATGTCCACTTCCAGAAACATGACTAGTTTGTTCCTTTGCATGACCTGATATTCAGCTAATGTAGAAGAAATCAACTAAAATCATACTGTGATCTCGGGGTCACGTAGTCTGTGTTATTAATGGGCATCGGTCTCAGCGGAAACACTCGCTTTGCTTTCGGCTGCTCTGCTCTTTCTCATTGTTAGAGGAGGTAAATAATCACTGTTTGCTTTGTTTCAGAGAGGAGTGGATTGTTCTGCTTGAACCTTCGGCTGGAGAGATGCTCTAATTTGTGAGGAAACGTTCCCGCTGCTTTGGCGCTGTTGCCTGGACGCCTCATCCACCTGGAGAAGCATATGGCCACAGCGTGTTGTGCTCCGTGTGAGAGCCAAAACATCCCGGTGAAGTGATGTAACGTGCCTTAGAAGAGTTTCACAAGGTGAGATTCAATCTTCTGTGTCTCTTCACAGACGCCACAGGAGATCGAACAGCAAAAGAGCAGCCACGACCGAGACAAAGACATCATCAGATGCATTAGTGTTCTGACATTCTAACATTTGACCAAAACTTTCTTTTTTGTGTGTGTAATTTATGAGTACGTTTAGTTATGTAATGCATTTAAGCATGTAAAGCTAAATCTACAGTGGCTCAAGAAAAGTCAGACTTTTTTCATTGCATTTGATAACAAAATGTCAAAGCAAAGGCATTTATTTGAAAGACACACAAACACTCTTTTGAAAAGTGATGCAAAACTTCTGACAAGTTTGTTTGTTCAAATCCTTTATAACCTTTCAGAAATAGCTCATGTGGAAATGAACATTCTGTTATCATTTGCTCATCCTTGTGTTCTTCCAAACCTGATTAATTTGTTCATATTTCACAGAAAGAGGCAGAATGTTCACTGTAGAAAATGATGCACCTTGCAGTGTGACTTGATTTATGGTTTTATTAGAAACCAATAATTACCAGCACTTGTCATCAATGGGAAATATCTCCTCCTCCGTGTTAAATAAACTGAGAGAAAGAGACAGATGACTGAATGAGTTTTAATGGACCCACTGTTCTGGAAGCAACTTTAGGCCAAATCTGCCTAAAATTCCTTCTAAATTTCTATATTCCCGCTCCTCTTTTCTGTACAATGAAAGGAGACTGCAGGATTCAAGCTTCAAAAAGCACAATAAAATTAGTAGTTCAAGTTTTCTCCTTTTCTTCCTCTTTTCATTGAGTTCAGTGCAATGACCTAAAATAAATGAGTATAAAGTTGAAATATTGATCAGTTTCTCATATCATCTGGTCTTTCAAAAACTGGAAATATTGTATAGGGATTTTTTTATGGTGCTTTACTTTTATCCAGTGTCTTTGTATGGATCAACATGAGCTTGAGTAAATGATGACCGAATTGTCTTTTTTTTTTATCCCTTTATATGTATTTTGTATTTGCTGAGTTTGCGTTTCAGAAAAAGATGATGATAATGCATTTTGCAACCTGATTAAATTTTTCTTTTCTTTTTTTTTTTAATTGAGGTTGAGATGTATTGAGATTGTTGTTAGTTGGCTTTGAAATGATAAAACATTTGTGTTTAGTGGATCACGTTGATAGTTAATGTGATTCTCTTCTAAGGTTACGGTTAACTTGAGGAGAATTGATGTAAATCTAATCTAATTTCATTAGAGTCAGCATGAAATGGAAGCTGTGATCGTCTTTTCTCCCCTATTATATCCGAGCGAAACGCTTCTGGAACTAGAACAAATGTGGGCGGGGCTTGATTTTGTCCATGTGGAATTGATTGGATGGTTGTGGTTTGCTATTGGCTGATCTCATGTGAGTGACAGGTTGCCCCGCCCACATCATCAGAGAAGAGAAGAGATGCTGCAAGAGGAACTTATTCTCATTCAAGATCACCAGGAACAGGAATTCAACAAATTAATAATGATGTGCACCGATAAATCATTTAGAAAATACTAAAATCACACCCTATATACTGTATTGACAACTCATCAATTTAATATTTACCATTGTATATTCTGCATAATTGGATGTTTTTAAATAAACACTGACAAAAAACTATACAAGTTTTAAGGCTGGACAATATATAACATTGATATAAGTGATCACATGTATTTAGACTTATATTGTATTTATATAAAGTGTTCACGGGCAAATTTGCTTTATGTTTTTCCTCTGCGTTGAAATCAGGCTCATATAAATGTCAGGAAACATGATTCCCGGCTGCATGTCAATCTCCATGATCACTGGATCTTTGGTAAGTCGTAAGGAACTTTATATCGAGTCCAACCTTTAGTTTAAACTGATAATCGTTTGTTTTACTCGTGTTTTCGCAGTTTCCCCAGTTAACTCCAGTCACTCCGCAGCTCTTCTGCCACTCAGTCCGGTGTTGTTCCCGCAGGAAAGTGACGTCAATGCACACATAACCTCTATTGTCTATTTTTGATTTCATGGTGAATTTAATCCCAGCATCATGCCAACAAACCCTGGTGTATTTCCCTCTCCTGGCCATAATGCCCCTCAGCAGGAGATGGTGTGAAAGCGAGGTCAGGAACGTGCCAAGTCTGGCACCGGCTCCGGGGTCACGGTTCTGCCGGACACCTGCTCCTCGTGTCCTGGTGACTCTCGCCAAGAGCCAAACGTCTGCTCATGAAAACACGGCAATATTTCATAATCAATGGTGCAAAAGCCCACCTGGGCGCTTCTTTCTTAGACACAAGGTTTGAAATTAACACCCGACAAATGCGGTTAAAAAGTGTGGCGGGAAACTCTGTCAAAACACTAGTAAATTTGGCGTGTTACCCACTTTACTGGGGAAGTTCATGTAAGATAAATCTGTGCAGATTTAGCGCAATGTCATCATGATATATTAAATACAGAGTATTGTGCAGAATCTGCTCATATCTACTTGAACACACGATACTACGCGACAAATAACGGCACGTTTGTTCATTTGCATTGAAGCAACAGAGGAGATTAAAAAGCATTTGGTTAACAGAAAAGACATTGTTATCTTCCAACATCCTACATTTTTTTGATGTTCTTTGTGATCTGTCCACCTAAAATACATTTTTGGAGAAAAGGATGAGAATGAATGAGGACGGGAGGAGATGCTCGATGACAGGATTTAGTTTGAATAAGAAATGAATGAATGAAAACCAAACTTTATTATATATTTATAAGTTGTGACAGTTAATCTGGTTTATTTTTTTATTTATTTTATTTTATTTTTTTGGCTAGTAGAAGTTTAGTAACTTTAGTAGCCAAATTAGTTAAAAAGTTCATTTCAAACCCTGCTTAGACACACACTATTTTGTTAGTTTTTGATTAAATTAGTTTATTTTAAAGTTCATTTGATTCTCTGTGTTGGCTGCAAGCGAGTTGATTTTAACTTGATCATCCAAACACACGTGTTCTGGTTCTCAGGAGTGTTTGTTACGGTTCTCCGCTGAAGATGTGAAGATGTCCGAATCCGTGTCTGGTCTGAGAGTCTGAGTCAGTGTGAGTCGGTCACTGGGATTATGAATCTGTGAAACAGTGGTTTGTTTGTTTGACCAATGGAGTGAGTTTGGGCTGGACGTTCTGTTTGACTGACCACTGTCCTTTTGCTGACTTGATTATTTTGTTATTTTATTCATCATAGATATGGCAATTGATATGCCAAAAAATTTGGCAAAAACTGAAAATAAAAATAAAGCTAGGCTACCTAAAAATAATATATATTTCATTTCTTGTTTGCTTTAATTTTAGTTTAGTTTTTTTGCCAAATTTTTAGTGTAAGTTATACACACACACACACACACACACACACACACACGTCTGGTTCACTATCTTTGTGGGGACTCTCCATAGACTTAATGGTTTTAATACTGTACAAACTGTATATTCTGTCTCCTTACACTAACCCTACCCCTAAACCTACCAATCACAGAAAACTTTCAGCATTTTTACATTTTCAAAAAAATATAATTTAGTATGTTTATTAACCCATTTCCCTCATGGGGACCGCTGGCTGGTCCCCACAATGGAGGTGATCTCAGGTTTTACTTATACTTACTTTACTTGTGAGGACATTTGGTTCCCACAATGTAATATAAACCAAACGCGCGCACACACACACACACACACACACACACACACACACAAACCCACCCCTAAACCTAACCACCACACACAACTTTCTGCAGTTTTACATTTAAAAAAAAAAAAAATTAATTACTTATTTTTTTTTTTACCAGATTTACAAATGAGGACGGCCCTAAAGGGAGGTTTTTGGAGATTTTGTCAGGTTTTGGTCTTTTCTGGGTACAAATTAGTCCCCAAAATATAGTTGAGTACACACACACACACACATTGAAAAATACTTTTTAATGGTTTTAGTTAATAACAACACTAAGCTATTTCCTTCTGGAAATGCACATCAAATTATTCTCTGTAATTCTGTTTGGTGCCACTCGACACTTCATCTTTAAGGTCAACTCTGCTTTTCTCTTTCAAAGTTTGACTCTCTTGTTTCCTCAGACTTTCCTCATCTTCGTCCCAGACAGGCGTCTTCAATCAAAGCACTCTTAATTTAAGTATTGGCCTCTAAGGTAAAACGAGCTTATAAAAAACAGCCACGCACAAACAAACACTTCTTGGGCCCTGACAACATTGATTCATTCCCTGATCACTTTTGTGAACTCGCCGTAAGTTCATTTGAAGGGTGATGTGCACATCAGAATTCAGAGAACAAGACGCGAGCGCTCGAGTTTGTCTCATCTGGATTCGACCTCGGTAAATGAGGTGGAAAGCTCTCAATTCAATTCTGTCACGGATCACTCAAGAGTTGATGCATCGTCTATTTGAGCTGAAGGATGAGCCCGTGACAGGCTAAAGAGATGCTCAAACCCAGCTTAGTTAATATCAAGCTGGTTACCTGAGGTTATCTGAGGTCAGGTTTGCTTCTGCCAGAGAGTCACATGACCGTGTTTAAATGCTGTTGTTTGTAAATGCTTGACCCTGCGATGTAAGAACACGATGACAGCTCTCATGTGTGTTTTCTCTGTTCATCTCCTGTAGATAGTCATGAGAGATGTTTCCCGCAGCTTTGTCAGATTTGCGCCGCTGATCTCACAGTCTCCTGGGCTTCAGACGTCCTTACTGATGGAACAACACATTTCTCATACTCCACTGAATAATTAGAGGGGTTGCAATTAGCTAATTGTATATGAGGCACAGTTAACTGTAAAAAGTTTATGCAATGTCACGAACATCAGCTGACTGTCACACTGTTTATATATTCAAGCTCTGCCTTGCTTTATAACCTTTAAAGTCCCCTATTATGCTCTTTTAAAACTTCTTCATTTTGTTTTTGGCGTCTCCTAGATTCACATGCAACCAAGGTCAAAAAAACCTTTAATTTTCTCATAATGTACATTGCACATCATCTCATTTCTCAAAGAGTCTGAAATGGTTCGTTCAAAGATTCAGTCTCTCTAAAGGCCCGTTCACACCAAGCACGATAACTATAAAGATAAAGACAAAGATAACTATATATGCGTCCACACCAACAAAACGATAACAGTCTTTTTATTCTAAGCACGCGTGCTCGCCCCATGTTAAATGCGCGAGACCTTTAAATTAGAATGGATTCTGATTGACTGTCAGTGTTTTATCGTTTGACAGCTGAAAAAAAATCGTTCTGAAAGTGATCCCAACGATATCGTTCCTCATATCTTTATCGTTATAGTTGTGGTGTGAACTCTGTTATTCTTTAATATGGAGAACGATTTTTAGAATTATATCTTTATCGTTATCTTTATAGTTATCGTCCTTGGTGTGAACGGGCCTTAAGCCCCGCCTCTCTGAGAGCTGCTCTGCTGTGATTGGTCAGATTGTCCAGTCTGCTGTGATTGGTCAGAGAGCAAACGCTTATTATCATATCTGAATCTCAGCTCTTGATCACAGTGATACGAACAGTAACGATGGCGTGGGTTTTACCGTATCAATCTCATCAAAGTGGATTTGCTTTGTCAGCAGAAAACTGCGTCTTCTCGACATGAACAACACGAACCAAACTCTTCCAGTCTCAGATAAACTACAGTGTTTGAGGGCGGAGCTAAGAGACGCTGCTCAGCCAATCAAGACTAGAGGATGGCATTATGCAAATTAGTTAGATTGTCATTTTCATCCACTTTCTTTGTGTGGAAACATAATATGGGTTTGGAACAACATGATGTTGAATTGTCATGTATTGCACGCTTGCAGACGTACATGCAATTTGAAATCTGATTATGAGAGATTTTTTATTGAGACTGTTTACTGTATCTTTTCCTCCCATCTGCTCACAGGTTTCTAACAGTAGCACTATGACAGGTGACGTGGAACCAATTTAAAAGCACTGACCTGCACAGAGGGGTCAGAGTTCACCTGCAGGAGAGTCACATGACCAGATTGCATTGACAAGGAAGGTTATAGGTTGACAGGGTTTGAAATTAAAATAGAACAGTGGCAACATAGTGCGAATACAAAGATTGTGAAGAATTATTACATACCAAACCCAAGCCATTAATCTAGTATAAATGTTTTCTCGCTGTAAAAAGCACATCTGAATCGATATCTAAACATCCTTGAGACAAGATAAATTCACCTGTAATTTGTCTTTTGCCCTGGCAGAAGAACTAGCAAACAAAATACATTTATACAGAACGTTGATATATTCTTGGAAAACAAGCCTCTTGTGTCTTGTGCATATTTGATTTTCAGGTCAATTTATTTAGTTTTAAGGATGTGTGGACGTTTTTACTGGAAAACAAGACAAACATACTCAATTTTACAGTGTTTACACTTCAAGCATAGCTCAATAAACCTACAGCCATTCGTTTCAGCTTTGCTCTGTCCACAGCACAATTAGATATAATTACGCCCATAAAATGGATTAAACAATTGTCTTTGCATGAATAATGCAAATCCAATGTCTTTCTCTGGCAGTCTTAAATGGCCGCTGTTCTCGTATTGATTTCCGTCTAGTCCTGACCACTGCCTCTCATGTCTCAGATCACCAGCTTTCTGTCATGTATCCATTTCCCCTTCACTGGTCTGTCCTGTTCGCTCCACCAGTGGATCCATCAAGACCTCTCTCGCCTCAATATTTATCACTTTAAAGCTCAGAATTGCACAGTATTGTGTGTGTGTGTGTGTCCTTGTGCTAAACTCAAGAAAGGTGTACATTTACATGCATGCTCTAAACAGCCTCTTTCTTACAGAAGCCTAGTCCTCAAACATCCTAGAAGAAAAGCACGATTATTGAAACTATCCTGAGGTGGATGTTTAAACAAAGGGTTTTAAAAGTACACTCTCACATTTGCATTTAATCATTTAGCGGACGCTTTTATCCAAAGCGACTTACAAATGAGAAGAGCAATCGAAACAATCAATCCAACAACACAAAACCCGTAGGTCTGAAGTAGTGAGTTATAAGGATTCAGAGCCAGTGGTTGTTCTGTGGGCAAACATCAGTGCCTTGAATTTGATACGAGAAGCAATTGGCAATCAGTGCGATTTTATGAAGAGAGGTGTGACGTGCGTCTCTTCGGCTCGATAAAGACCACTCTGGCTTCTGGATCAGTTGCAGGTTTGACAGTGATGCTGGAAGGCCTGAGAGCATTATAATAGTCCAGTCTGGGCTGTGTTTCCCGTACAACGCCGTAACTCGCTGCTTAACTACCATAGTCAAGTCAAGTCAAGTCAAGTTTATTTATATAGCGCTTTTCACAACACAGGTTGTATCAAAGCAGCTTCACAGTAATAAATTACAATAGATCAATGTTTGTTTTTAGTGGAACGTCTACGTTTGGTAATGCTGATCAATAGTATCGTTGATTGATTAATTAAATTAAATATCCCCAAATATCCCCAACTGAGCAAGTCAAAGGCAACAGTGGCAAGGAACCGAAAAACTCCATCAGGTGACCTAATGGAGAAAAAAAAAACCTTGGGAGAACCCGGGCTCAGTCGGGGGCCAGTTCTCCTCTGGCGTTTATGAACTAGAGGTCGGATTTAACTGTAGGATTAAAAGTATTATATGAATGCCTGGCTGAAGAGATGCGTCTTTAATCTAGTTTTAAACTGGGAGAGCGAGTCTGAGCAACGAACAGTATCCGGAAGACTATTCCAGAGTTTTGGTGCTAAATGTGAAAATGCTCTCCCTCCTTTGGTGGACCTACTGTAGATATCCTAGGTATGACCAAAAGCCTCGAATTTATTGATCTTAAAGAGCGCGATGGATTTTAGGGCGATAGAAGATCCGTTAAATAGACTGGAGCTAAGCCGTTTAGGGCTTTATAAGTCAGTAGCAATACCTTGTAATTAATACGGGACTTTATAGGTAACCAATGTAGGGATGATAAAATCGGTGTTATATGATCATATTTTCTTGATCTAGTTAGAACTCTAGCGGCGGCATTTTGGACTAACTGTAGCTTGTTTAATGAGGATGCAGGACAACCGGCTAATAAAGCATTACAGTAATCTAGTCTCAAGGTCATGAATGCATGAACTAGCTTTTCTGCATCAGAAACAGATAGCATATTACGTAACTTAGCAATGTTTCTAAGGTGGAAAAAGGCTGTTCTTGTAACATATGAAATATGATTTTCAAAAGACAGGTTGCAGTCTTATATAACACCCAGGTCTTTTACTGTAGAGGATGAAGTAACAGGACATCCTACAATGTTAAAGTTGTATTGTGAGATGTATGAAGTATAGTTGAAGAAATCAAGTAGTAGTGGTCGTTCAACCACGTTGGTTAATCACGCACGTGGTGAAATAATAACTTCTTTTAATGAATCTGTTTGAGATTGAATTAATGGCAGATTTTTTGCTATAAATTACAGACATGGCATCTAAGGAATATTTCTAATTTTTCTCAGTTATTTGAGAAAAATATGCTTTAAAAACGACAAAAAACTATGCTTTAAATCTTTTGACAAACTAAAAGACGTAAATGACATTTGTATGTATTCTAAATAAAAGACACAGGTTGTCCTGAACGTCAGCTGGCTTATTTTGTTCAAGATCAGGATTTATTGAGTCCACATGTACTATTACCAAGAAACTCTGCTTGTAACCAAAGGTCGAGATTTGTCGTTCCAAACACACACTTTGTGATGCTGCTTGCGAATGTTTGTTATAACGACGGTTTTGGGAAACACTGAATCCTTGAGCTGATGATAACGACAGAACTTGGGAGCACAGTTGTCAAACAAACCTTCTTCTTTTTAGCAGTGATTGGAAAAACCATGTTTCTGAATGACAGATCCTAGTGATGTCATGTAGATGGAGAAGAGAAGTGGTCCCAGCACCGAGCCCTGAGGCACTCCAGTAGCTAGATGTTGTGACTTAGACACTTCAGCCCTAAACGACACCCTGAAGGACCAACTGAGAGGTAAGAGTCTTAAAAGTAAAGGTTCTTTACTGGCATTGAAGGTTCCATGAAGAACCTTTAACATCCATACAACCCTTCAAATGGACAAAAGGTTCTTTAGATACTTTAACTGTTCTTCACACCCACCCACCACACACACACACACACACACACACACACACACAAAAAGAAAAGGTTCTTTTTAGAACTGATCACTGCAAGTTTTTCTGGGGAACCAAAAATGGTTCTTCCATGGCAAATCCTCTTTTGGACCTTTATTTTTAAAGATGTACGTGTTCACACAAAAGAAACAGCTTGTGTTACTAACATCAACCACTAGAGGCATCTATACAAACACAACTGATTGGCCAGTCCAGTGTGTGAGAAAGACAAGGTGTGAAACTAACCAGTAGATGTACAAATGATTATAATACTTTGCCTTAATCTGATTTCCATGTAATGTGTGAGCTCTCAAATTCACACTGTACATCTGTGTTCATTCTGAAGCTTTTAGCCGCCCTGAGATGAATCTGCTGCGTATCAGATTCTCTGCTCATTATTACTCTCTCTTTGTGTTCACTTTGGCTCTTGTGCTGAATTTAAACAGTATGGCAGATAAATATATTCATGTGAGGAAGCCAAACATCTGGATTTCCTCTATACTGGCCGATTTAGACCGCCATGCTGTCTCATTCCTGCCACATGTTGAATGACATGGGGTTGGAAACATATTACAATCTCATTTAATTGATATGAGCCTGTAGATGTTATGAACTTCACCTTAAATGTCTGTTATATGTTTTTATCAGTGCAAGTGTGTCGTTGAATGAAAAAGAGCAGTTCAGACACAAATGTATTTTGAACAGCATGACGCTGGATGAAGGTTTGAGTCAAACATAAATAGCAACATTTTATGTTGTTTGCACACTTCAGACTGTGGCTTTATGAATGCGGTGACATAAAACAAAGAAACAGCCATAAAATCCTTCACTGTGGTTAACCTGTAGGTTCACTCTCAAAAATAAAGGATCCAAAAAGGGGATTTTGGCAGTGATGCCATAGAAGAACCATTTTTGGTTCCTCAAAGTACCTTTAAGAGAACAGTTCCTTACAAGAACCATTTTTTTCTTAGTGTAAGAACATTTTAAGAACATTATTTCATTATAATGAAACTTTTGTTCAATAAAATGTTCCATGCATGTTAAAGGTTCTTAATGGAACCATCAATGCCAACAAAGATCCTTTATTTTTAAGAGTGTTGGACGTCGGGGGGAACAAAATGATTTCCAAGATAGTAATAGCGGTTATTTGTTGCTAGGTTACTTTGCTCTGTGGATCCATTGTGACAAAAAGCCCCTCTTGAGATTAATCAGGATCAGAGCTCTGGATGGCTGGATTTGGAGATGGAAACACAAATGCCTGAGATTTTCTAGGACCAATTTTGCTAATGTTACTTGTTTTCTGACATGATGTATCTATGAGCCCATTATCATTCAATTAACCATGTTTCATTTTTTTAAGATAAAACTCATGTCATTTTTTTTTTTTCAGAATTGTTTTTATTATGCAAGTACAAAGAAAGACAGAGAGACAGAGCAACAAACAACCTGGTCAACCTGGTTCTCCATCCAAGTATTAACCAGTACTAAACAATATCCTCTGTGCAATAGGGGAAAAAAATAATAAAAAAATTATAATAATAATAATTCACAATGCACATTCCCCTTCACTTTATACATACAGCACTCTTTTCTTTTCTTTTTTACACACAAGACAAGGGACAATAGACAAGAAAACAAGATAAATAAAACTATTTAGACACATTCCTCATAAAACTCATGTCATTTTATTAACAACATAAACCCTGTAAAATATTAAATAATAGTCAGAAAAATTTGAAATGGAACAGTTTATCGAACCTTTAGACAACATTTTTGTTTTTGCGTATGTGTGTGTGTTTTGAGGATTATGGATCATATAGTATGATGTATTGAGAATATGGAGGGAAATCTTCCTTCAATTTTATTCAGAGGCCCAAACTGAGCAAAAAAATATGCAATTTGCTGCAGATGCTGATATTTATATGGACAAAGAGTAAGATGAAATTCTGATGCTTGTAATGTAAATCAATGAGACATTTATACAGCAGATACTTGCATAAAATGCATATTAATATTAATATCCACCAATGATATGTCTTAGTAAGATGATATTTAAGCTCTAGTTTTAAAACATGTAATGCAATACAATGCAATGATGAATGAGAGATGAACAAATGAATCTTCCTCAAAAGCCTGATGATCATATTTGATCCTTGTGATTTTTCACACGAAAAAAATATTATAAAAATCAAGTGAACCTAAGTCTCTTCAGTACAGTAAATGTTCATCTTGAAATATTACTAACATCAAAGTTATACATTTAATTTTTTATTTACGATAGAAATCGGTAAAGATTTCCCCTAGAAAATGAGATCTGAAATTGTACAATTATACTAAAAGATTTTTACTTGATAAAAAAAAGTCTATCAATTAGACGACAGAAGGCATGAAGTGCTAGATTATGTGCAACAGGTTTATCAGATCATGTTGATCATTAAGAGGCTTTTTTTGTGTATTTATTTGTGTTTCAACTATGAAAGCTTTATAGGATTGATATTTGTAATCTCAGTGTTAATCTGTGGTTTCATATGGACAGTGCAGTGTCGTGTTCTGGTGCATTTGCATTAGAAACAGAAGTGAATCGCGAGCAGCACATGGAGAAAATCACCCGGGTGGAGCTAAGATGTGCAGTACAGTGATTTACTGTGTTCTTACAATGCATTAGCATGATAACCACAGCAGCGTAAATCTCACTCTGCTAATGCGAATGCGAGAATGCATTTGTGTGATTCATGGAAGGCATCTCCTCACACAGTTCTGCAAATCATTAGTGTGTAGACGTCATATTTCTGCGGTGCAAATGACAGCTCTAATGCATCTCGTGGAAGAACACACGGATGAGGCTTATTACTGCTGTAAACGCCCACAGAAAGCTCAACCTACTGTCTGAACATGGAGAAACCAATACTGGGAATTTGCACAGATTCACTTTTAGACAAATCATATTTATGGCTTTGTAAAGTCGTGTTTGTTGCTTTAGGGGAAAATGTAAAAGTAGGTGTAAAAGTAACGTCATCGGATATCTTTCTTTTTATTTTTCGAAAATTTTAAGAGCTCTTAAGGGACATTCACAGGTCACTGCACATTTGAATTAAGTTTCAATTATTTTTAAGGTCATGCATTGTGCTTATGTTAATATGCAAACACAACCTTATGTGACATGAAGGTTCAAAAGTTTGCTGTCTGATAAGATATTTTAATGGTTTTGGAAGAAGTCTCTTCTGCTCACCAAGGCTTCATTTATTTATTCAAAAGTGCAGTAAAAATTAGAAATATTTTTATGATTTAAAACATCTGTTTTCTATGTGAATATACAGTAAAGTGTAATTTATTCCTGTGATCAAAGCTGAATTTTCAGCATCATTACTCCAGTCTTCAGTGTCACATGATCCTTCAGAAATCATTCTAATATGCAGATAGAGAGATAGACTATAAATTATTATGGAAGTCAATGAGGAGTGTTTGGTTATTCCCATATTCTTTAAAATATCTTCATAGATAATAGAAAAAAGAAACTCATACAGGTTTAGAACAACTTGAGGATCCCTTTAATGTAACAAATGAATTTTGTCATGAGTTTAATCACCTTCTTTGTCTGTCCTTCTGCATCAAACACAACTTTACAATTAAAGCATTGGGTTAAAGGGTTAATTACAATTGTAAATCAATCATCCATTATGATGAAAATCTCATCAGAGTTTTGGAGCTCATTAGAGAAATAACGTGATTTGTTTCACTCCTTTTAAATCTCTGCATTTAAATAGAGACAATGGAAACCAAAACAGCAATTTCCAACTGCTGTTTTTATATTTGCATAAACATTGATTCAATGTAATTAAGGAAAACTTTTCCACAGTTATAATTTGATGCTGATAAAATCACTTTACTTTTTTTTTTTAATGAAAAAAAAGGGCATAAATCACTTTATGTTTGTCTTTGTTCCTTTGATAACTGGAATATGAACGTTTCATTAGAAGCTGGTTTGTTTTTCTCTCAGCTAAATTCTATCATCTAATTCAACACAGAATCTTTGTCACAAGGAATTTTCCATCCCTGCGTTCTCATCATCTGCTGCACAGAGCGTTTACTGCCGCGCTTCATATTTCAGCGGCTGATTTTAAACATTTTCCTCTTGCTTGTGCAGTCAGACTGGAATGAAATCAAGTTGCCAAACTCTTGCGGCTCGTTTTAAACGAATGACTTGTGTCATTAGATTCGTTTACACACACTGTAAAAAAAAACTGTAAATTTACAGGAAACAGTCTGTATTTTTTAACAGAATTTTGTCGTTTTGTCATTATACAGTGAATACCTGTTATTTTACAGATATTTGTTGTAATTTAAAGGCCCACTATTAAATTTACAGGTAATTGCTTTTATTTTGGTTTTACATTAATTTTACGTTTTTTAAAGGAAATTCTCTGTAATTTTATAGGGTTATGTGTAATTTTACATAAAAAATTAAGTAATATTTTACAGATTATTTCTGTGGAATTAGAAAACAAAGAAAATAAGGTATAACTGCAGAAATCAGCAGTCACTAAACATGTTTTCCTTAAAGATTATTAAGCATGTGGGGGTTAAAGTGAGTTTTAAGATTTGTACACACATTAGGCAAGCCTATTTAATTATTTATAGTCTTTTAATTTTGTCTTGCAAATAGATGTTCATTTTGATCATCATTTGTAGGCTATTTGCCCGAAAAATTCATTTAGGCCTATATTTTATGTCTTTTATTAATCGTTTTTCCAAATCTGCGTGGCTTTGTGTGCGTTTGTATGTGTGTGTGTGTGTGTGTGTGTGTGTGTGTGTGCCCGCGCGCGCGCGCGCAGATTGAAATTATCCGCCATTACGGTTCGTTGCTGCTAGTCCCTCCCACAACAGTTAGCTACAGATCTGTCTCTGTCGTCGATCTGTGTCAAGGGCAAGCGGGAGATTTGAAGTTTCAGTCTACGCTCGTGAAGTAGTCGTGGATTGTGATCACAGTGGTTCAAAGCTATAATCGTATTCGACAGAAGCAGCCAGCCGTGAGCAGGAGCGCTGAACACATATTAGTTGTTTGTAGTCTGGGTGTCAGTCCAGAAATAACGCGCCCGGTGGCCTGGTTCGTCGTCACAGCAGACCTCATCCCGACCGATCAACGGCTGAGGTAAGAGTCTCATACTACATGTGTGTACGATATTTTATATTACATTTGTGTTAAGTGGTTAGACAGTTTCCATGCTAACGTTAGCATTCTTAAATGATGTTCAGTTATAACTGGGTCAGGGCAAAACACTGAAAATGCAGCATGCGTTTTTAATTATCGATCTGTGTTAAGAAAGATCAGTTGAACCCAACCCACATCTCTACTTGTTAACTTAAAGACCTAAAACAATCTTTAGTAGACTTGTTATTCATATTAAAGTCCATAATTGTGTATAAAATCTTCGTTATGATAGTCAGTAGCTAACATTAAACCAATAAATGGCGGGATATTTTGAAACACTGTCTGGAAGCTGAAAACTTTTCTCTTAAAAAACATACTTTATTTTATTATAATAAAATTGTAGTAAACACGTTTTTAGCTTATTTTTTACCATTCTAATAGCCACAGTTTTACTAAAAATAGGCCTACCGTGTTTCTTTTGTTTATTTCGTAATAGTTAACATGACTAACTTTATTAAGACCGTTAAGAAATCGAAATACTGTAACTTAACGTACTTGTTGATGATACAGGACTACTAGAATATGAATACAACATGATGAACCCCTAGGACCTAGGTGTGCAGCTTGGTCACAGTAAATCATATTCATTTAACATTACTTTCTATAAATGTAACTTAGCTAAAATCACATGGCAGCTCAAAATATTACTGTTAGCCTTTCCAGCTCAGCTTCAAGATCATAGTCATTTGAGTTTTTGCATTGTCCCAATGGAACATATTCTGACATGTGTAAATCTAATACTGAGTTTTAAAATAACTTGTGTGTGTGTGTGTGTGTGTGTGTGTGTGTGTGTGTGTGTGTGTGTGATTTCAGGTCACGTGGAAAGCAGATGATCATGGCAAACAAGGTATGGGAAGAATTCATTAAAACATAAAAATCATAACGGTTCTGATTCCATATGTTCATAATTCCATATGATTGCACTAAAAGTATGCACAAGGTTTGGATTTTCTACAGCAAGATTACGATTGTGTTAGATTCCACCCATCTTTCTTTCTTTTTTAAATTTTTTTAACTACCCACTAAGCAAAATGATGTCCGAAAGACTTCTTTTCAATGTCTTTGTTACAAAAATCAGACGTTGAAATGCCGTCCACTGAGGAGCCAGAATGAAAGTTATGACGTCTTTTTTTGACGTGTTCTGCACGTCCGATATAGACGTTCATCGAACCTTCGTACAAGGTTAAAACTAGTTCAGATGTGGCCATTGTGGACATATTTCAACATCATTTATGGTCTCATTTAGACATAATTACTTTGACTATTGCTGTCTTATGATCTTACTGAGAATTAACAGAGGTTTAGATGTTGATATTAGTTTAATTTGAAGTGTCACCATTGTGGCGATCTGTGTTTGCTTTAGTTGGGCTCTTGGTTCCCGTTCCTTTTATTTTAACTTTTCTTTGGCTGCTGTAACAGTGTGTTTGTGTAACACAATTGTTGTGGCAGAGAAAGCCTAGAAAAAGTTTGAGGTGTTATCAGTTCAATGTTGATGATGACATAATTATCACAAAATGGGCCTTTAATATTGTGTTTAAAGTTTTGTGTTTATATTTGCCATTAATAACCACCAACCTTTTGGAACTGCATTATTGGTGAAGGTGTATTTATTTGAAGGTGTATAAAAAGCATGTGCACATTATGTTTTGAGCAAGAGTATCATACAGTCACACACAGACATCAAGACTTTGGATATGAATCACAACAACGATGACAACCAAAAAAAGCTTGGGAATTAAGGATGAGTTTTGTACTTTTTTTAAATTGTCACCATTGTTGGAAATCATATGCACAATCTTGATGTCTGTGTGTGACTGTATGATACTCATGCTCAAAACATCATGTGCACATGCTTTTTATACACCTTCAAATAAGTGATCATTTTAATGTTTTTGGCACCAATAATGCAGTTCCACAAGGTTGTTGGTTATTAATGGCAAATATAAACACAAAACTTTAAACACAATATTAAAGGCCCATTTTTGTGATAATTATGTCATCATCAACATTGAACTGATAACACCTCAAACTTTTTCTTGGCTTTCTCTGCCACAACAATTGTGTTACACAAACACACTGTTACAGCAGCCAAAGAAAAGTTAAAGTAAAAGGAACGGGAACCAAGAGCCCAACTAAAGCAAACACGGATCGCCACAATGGTGACACTTCAAATTAAACTAATATCAACATCTAAACCTCTGTTCATTCTCCCTAAGATCATCTGACAGCAATAATCAAAGTAATTATGTCTAAATGAGACCATAAATGATGTTGAAATATGTCCACAATGGCCACATCTGAACTAGTTTTAACCTTGTACGAAGGTTCGATGAACGTCTATATCGGACGTGCAGAACACGTCAAAAAAAGACGTCATAACTTTCATTCTGGCTCCTCAGTGGACGGCATTTCAACCTTTGATTTTTGTAACAAAGACATTGAAAGGAAGTCTTTCGGACATCATTTTGCTTATTGGGGCTCTGTCATTTAGAAACATGACTTTTCCTATCACTACTATCTTAATGACACATATCTTTTAATCCAGCTAGATGATCTGACGGTTGCTGCTCGCATCTCAGCCTACCTGATGGAAAATTCTTGCTGGATGAATGACCTTCCCCTTTAAATCAGCCTTGCCAAGACAGAACTGCTTATGGTTCAGCTTTCAGCCAAAACATACTTGCTGTGATCCTGCTGATTTGCCTTATCATTAGGAGGATCAGGCCCTTCCTATCGGAGCTACACAACTCTCTTGTTCTATCCAGACTGGGCTATTGTAATGCTCTCCTGGCAGCTCTTCCAGTGTCAGTCAAACCTCTGCAACTGATCCAGATGCTGCAGCAAGAGTTGTCTTTAAAGGTAGCCCTATGCCTAAACTCACTGCTTCCGATCTATGTGTCCTCCAGAAGCTTGTGCTCTGCAAGTAAACGGCGCCTTGTGGTGCCATCATCCCAAAGAGACACAAAACCACTTTCACTGACATTTACCTGGACTGTTTCCTGGTGGTGGAATGACCGGCGCAACGCAACACATTTTCAAGAAACTGCTAAAGATCCATCTTTTTCATAAACACTTCACCCAATAATACTAAATCTTTGTAAAAAAAAAAAAAAAAAAACACCTTTCTATGTGTACTGTACTAGACTAACTGGGACTTGTCACTGCACTTGTTGCTTTTTATTATCTTTAATTATTATCTTAATTGGTTAGTCACTTTGGATAAAATGTAATTGTAAATGTTAAAATAAGTTATACTGTAAAGGTATACGGTAATTGCTTTTTATTGTGGATATTTTTACATGTTCTAAATTATATACTAAGCTTCTATTTCCTATCAATCACTTATCTTGATGTTTAGTGTTTGTTCAATTACTAATACTGTAAATATGCAGGTAATTTGTACTCATACATTTAGTTAATTTAAAAGAAATTGACTGTACATTTGCTATTATTAAGTACTTAATTAGAGATGTTGTGAAATTGGATCTGTACAAATAAAAAATAAAACTGTAAATTTACAAACATTTGTATTTGAATTTATGTACTTGTGTGCATTTTTTATACATAATTTCATTGTTATTTTACACATAAAAACTATATTAAAAGAAAATTACTGTAGATAGACAGCATTATTATATAAAATAATTTTATAAAACCTTAAATTTACAGTATTTAATTGTTTTAAATGTGTATATGACTTTTTAAAACATTAAAAATCCCAATAATTACATAAGATTTAATGTAATATTAAAGATATAATCTGTTATTTAATTATGGAAAATTACTGTATTTTAACGAGATTGTTTTTTGCCGTTATTTTACGGTAATTTTCTGGCGCCCCAGCTGCCGGAATAATACCGTTTTTTTACAGATTTTTTTTTTACAGTGCAGGCCTTATTTAAAGGTAATTATAGTCATCTGCAAAAATGTGTATCATCAGTATAATCAAACATTAGTGTAATTATTACTGTGCAGTTATTTAAAATGATGATTGACAAATGATAAACATAATGCTATTAATCTCTCCAGATAAACTTTCTCTCTCAGATTCATTGTGCGTCTGAAGCTCTTAACAGATCTATCTGTCTATCTGTCTATCCATCCATCCATCCATACATACATACATACATACATACATACATACATACATACATACATACATCCATCCATCCATCCATCCATCCATCCATCCATCCATCCATCCATCCATCCATCCATCCATACATCCATCCATCCATACATCCATCCATACATCCATCCATCCATCCATCCATCCATCCATCCATCCATACATCCATCCATCCATACATCCATACATACATCCATACATCCATACATCCATCCATACATTCATCCATACATCCATACATCCATCCATACATCCATCCATACATCCATACATACATCCATACATCCATCCATCCATCCATACATCCATCCATACATCCATACATCCATACATCCATCCATACATCCATACATCCATACATACATCCATCCATACATCCATCCATCCATCCATCCATACATACATCCATACATCCATACATCCATCCATACATCCATACATCCATCCATACATACATCCATACATCCATACATCCATCCATACATCCATACATCCATACATACATCCATACATCCATACATCCATCCATACATCCATACATCCATCCATACATACATCCATACATCCATCCATCCATCCACTTCCATCCATCCATTGCTGCCTCAATTCAAACTGATATTCAGGAATCAGTGTGGATTCACACTTGGCAGAATTGAGAATCTAGGTCAACACTTTCTTCTCTACCAAGATAATGTACAATAACTACTGTACACTGACCCTGAAGGGAGAAAAGCGACTTTTGATTGATTTTACATCAGTTTTCACACTCTCTGTTTTCTATGAATCTGATCATAGTTCAATCTGTCACAGTCTAACAGATTTGATTTCACTGAATGTGTATTTACAGTGTTTGTCTTTAACGACAAACTAGTTCAGCCTGCTAGAATAATATTTATCAAAGTGTTACAGTCATATACGGCCTCTGGGTCTGTACAGGTCTGGCATAAGGTGATATTTGAAGCGTGCGGTGGGTGAAAACCCCTCAACGTCTGTCACGGTTGTCATGGTTTGTTTCCACTCTCTCAGAAAACAATCACGTCTTTGTTGTCCTGGTCTGGAGAGGATCCTTCAGTCCGCGTGTCGCCGCATTCACTGATTGCTCTCTTTTGCTGTTGTTACCTCATATGATATTTTGAGGCTCATTTGAATGGTCCTGCATCTGATATCACACAACACAATAAGCCGAAGATGAGATGGCCAGTCTGAGGACATGCAAATCATCTCTATAAATTGGATTTCGCCGTGTTAATACGAACACGCTGATTGTGAGTATATTGTCCAATCATGTTGCAGAATCACACAAGCTATTATCACAAATCCGTTCGTCTAATGTCACACTTTGAGTCTGACCTCTATGCAAAATGTTATTATTCGTTCCATTTATTTATTTGATCCTTTTACGTATGTCTTTGACGTTAAGGTTGGCTTTTCTCGTCAGTTCATGGCAGCCACAGAGCATTCTTCGGGAAATATGATTCTGAAAACCGTCCCGAGATACTGCCAGACGAGAGAGGTTTGGCTTTCCAGACAAGAGTGAGTGTTTCCAAAATACACAATATTTCAGAAAACTAAGAGCTGAACATGAGATGGAATTAGTATTTTCAGAACTATAATTTTTTGCAGTTCTTTTTGGAAACATCTCTAAAACAAATACATGTATTTTTTTATTTTATTTTTATGCAGTCTCAGATGAAATAGAAATCCAGAGTGCAAATAAATGGCAAGTCTTTTATTTTCTGAAGAGGGTTTTGTGTGTGGTTACCATGATGTTGCAATACACAAGAAATCCATGGGACTTCAATACTTAAAGTCCCCCTGTAGTCAATCATTTTATCCCTTAAAACTCATCTTTGATCACCAAAATGACATATTTAAAAATTTTTTCCTTGAAAAAAAACTTGAATCCTTAAAATATCTTGAATGTAACTCGACACCCTTGCCTCATTTAGTATGCGCGGTTCTATGAATATGCAAATGAGCCCCGCCTCCACTCCCTCCCTCAGCTCAGAGATCCACTGGTTGACGATCACACGTTGATCTGATTGGTTACAAGGTAGTTTGTGACGTCAGAAACACCAGCGATTTCAAAGCGTGTTTTTGAGACTGTCTTTGGTTCACTGCAGTTTTAAGGAGGAAATACTCAGCAATGCTGTCGACTTATGAATTCACACATGCTTTGACTATAAGCATATTAAAAACACCACATAGACACATAAACAACATTAAAAACTGGATGTTCACCAAAGGGGGACTTCAAATACATGCATGGTTTAAAAAAAAAAAAAGTTATACAAGATTCAACTCGTTTTTTTAAAGAGCAACTTGCAGGTTAGAAGACCCAACAAGTCAATGTATAGAAAAATAATGTAGGAACTAGATTTTCTTAAAAAAATTTTTATAAATACGCTACAGTGGCTTCTGGAGTCGTTTTTGTGAGAAAATTTTACTTCCGCATCTGAAAATGGGCGTGACGGGCGAGAGTCGTGACGTAGCACGAGGGAGAGCGGTCGATTCAAACAACAGAGAAAAATGGATTGCAATGACATTTCGGACGCTGAGGAAATTGTTGACGGACCACAGCCATACAATTATGAGCCTGCTAGGCTGCCAAGAGAGCAGGGACAGGCCAGGATTAATGTTAGACAGAACATATTGGAACTTACAATAACAGAAACTAAGCTTTGATCAGGCGTTTGTCATGCTCATTAATATCCGCCCAGACTAACGTTACGTGATATAACTTAGCGGTTTCTCATCGAGAGACAGAGAGATATTTATTCCTGCAAACATTTTTTGTTCCATAGGTGCTTGTGTGGGAAATGCGAGGCAATGTTTACAGCTGAGGAAAGTCAGTGTTGCAGAGGTGGATGCATACTGGGCCTTAGTGGAAAATGCCAAACTTCCATGGTTGCAGTTAGTGTTACTACAGTAAAGCCATGGTGAATGTTGCTGATCTGTGGACACTGGATAGTTCGTTCATTCATTGCACAATGTTTATTCCTGGTTTCCACGTCAGCGCTGTTCGATCCGTTAATAACGGAGAAATGTTAATATTTCTCACTAGATCTCGCAGCGATGTTATTACTTCAGTGGCGAATTCAAATGCTTTATTTACTGGATCTCGCAGTTAGGCTACAGTGTTGCTTGATCAGGCTCGCGCTGCACTGGTCCAAACTGATAAACAGTCCACACAAACACAATAACGAGTAGCTCAGTTTCGTTCCGCTTACATTGCGTTTGCCAGTTGATGTTGTGCTCGCGCCTACATCCGGCGGGAGAACCCGAAGATGTGTGCATAATTCTCCGGAGTGAAATGTGCGCCACAAACGACCGAGTGTGCGGTGACAGACGCGGCAGTGAAGTCTGCTCTCTTCACCTGAACAAAACGCACCCAAGAACGAAAAGCCTTGTTTTTCCTAGAAGGAAAATGATGGACACGATGTCCTGACAGGCTGGATTTTGTGCAACCAGCACAAACACAATCATTTACCATTATGGCTTCTCTAAAACTCGATCTAAAACTTTCTCTGTCGCTCACTACTGCTCTAACTACTACACCCACAATGAGAGCGCTGGCTGAACGCGAGCTCATATTTACCTCGGCATACGTCATATGACGCGTTGCTAAAGGGGGAAAGGCGTATTCCAGAGCCTAGCACATTTTCATCAAAATCTCTACAACCAATTAGATTTCATTAGTAATTTCTACATATGTGTTTTTAAAAAACCTCTTCAGACAATATCAAGTATTAATTCAGTTATAAATTTAACCTGCAAGTTGCTCTTTAAGTCAGTTTAATGTTATTTAAGTTGAAATGACTTAAACATCCAAGTTAACTGTACTTAAAATTTAAGGCAGCAACTTTCTTTTCCAGTGCTATGGTCACATTGTAGTCCAAACAAGCCGTCCATTGTAGTTCTGTTAAATAAAATATTTCTATCTAAAGTTGAAAAAGTGTAAAAGCTTGAAGAGCAAACATATTGAAGAAAAACAAGTTCAATTCTGAGTTTAGCTAACTCTATAGTGTCTCTGTAAAGATTTTTTACAGGTCAAGTTTCTGTGAAATGTGCGATGTGAAGTTTCAGATCTTCTGTTGGCTTGTTTCCCCATCTGAGCGTCACAACAGAACGTCTTTCTCTCATTGTGCCAGGTGAACAGAACGGGCTCTGCTGGTTTCTGCCAGCGTCCTCCTCACCATCTCGCTGAGAGCAACAGAAATCTGCTGTGATGATTAGCGCTTCATCTCACACACACTTCATTATCTACCTCTGCGCTTCGGATCAGCCACGGATGTGACACACACTCAGGAAAACAACCTGAAACTCATGTGTTTCGCAGCTCATTACAAACCAAGCTGGAAGTTTCATGGTTTAATATCGTTTACCTGCAGTTTTCTACCCACTACTTTGAAAGGATAGAACTGTAACAAGTGGTTTATAATTAGTATTTCAAATCTTAAGGAAAAGAACAAAAAGTTCAGTATATTTAAGCTACTTAAAAAGACAATAACTTTTAAACTTTAATTATTAATTTAATTAGAGACATACTGTCTGAAGGAAGGTTTTAAAAAGAAAAATCGCAATCGGGGCGACAGCATTAAACTTGAACGGTTCATGTAATGTATTAACTAACATGAATAACAATAAGCAATATTTATTATTGCTAATACATTTTTTATTGTTAATTTAAATAAAAATGTTGTTCATGTTAGTTCACAGTGCATTAACTGATGTTAACAAATACAACCTTTGATTTAAATAACGTATTAGTAAATGTTGAAATTAATATTAAGTAAGATTAATAAATGATGAGGTATTGTTCATTCTTGGTTCATGTTAACTAATGGAGTTAACTAATGAATCTTATTGTAAAGTGTTACCAATTAAACAAACTTAAAAACTAAAACAAAAAGACTTCAGGCTAATTTGTGTTTGCTGTAAAAAGCCCTAAAAGTGTGATGCTGGAACCGAATCAGTGAATCGATTCATTGACATTGTAGGATTGAAAATAATCCAAGATATTTGAAATGAACAAAGATATTTGCTTTACTGTTTTCCACTCCCTCTTTCACCACAGGGACCATGTGGATTTCCTAAAGACACCGAGAGGCTGATAGTGATCAAGGCCTATAGGCCAAGATGTGTGAACTTCGGGGGTCGATGAATTGTCACACCTTTAGAACGATGGGGGAAGATGCCATTATCTGATTGGTCAGTTTGAACGTCTCACATTTGGGTCAAAGTCACATGATCAGGGAAAGGAAAAAACAAGATTGCAACTTTTGCTCTCTTTTATTCTCTGGGTCCCTTTCTTGGTGCACTCTCTCTTTACCTTTTATCTCTCTCTCTCTCTCTCTCTCTGTCTGTCTCTCTCTCTCTCTCTCTTTACCTCCTCTCTCTGTCTGTCTCTCTCTCTCTCTTTACCTCCTCTCTCTCTCTCTCTCTCTCTCTCTTTACCTTTTATCTCTCTCTCTCTCTCTCTCTCTCTCTGTCTGTCTCTCTCTCTCTCTTTACCTCCTCTCTCTCTCTCTCTCTCTCTCTCTCTCTCTCTCTCTCTCTCTCTCTAATATAAAAGAAGATGCTGTAGTTGACCCAGAGAGAATGTTAAGAGGGTTTGTGACTTCAAGGATCAGAGCATAGTTTTTTTGTTTTTTTGTTTGACAAAAAATCTGGTTGTTTTTATGGAAACATGGGGTTTAAGTGAAGTCTTGTGTTCTATAGATAATGAGGAAGACCTGATTCTAAATTGTTGAATATGTTGGTAGGAAATTTTTTAGATATGTTGTGTAGCAATATATTCTTGTATTTTTATTGTATTTTTATTTATTTTTGGAGTGTTTTGATATTTGTCGTGATTTTGTGACAGGTGTTTGTTCAATTGTGAAGAAAAAAAAAAAAAAAATTGTACAAATAAATAGATTCAAACGTCTCTCTCTCTCTCTCTCTCTCTCTCTCTCTCTCTCTCTCTCTCTCTCTCTCTCTCTCTCTCTCTCTCTCTCAGGTAACATTTATATATGCTGGGTACAATTAAGGTATAAGTTATCATCAACTCACACATCTATTTTGTAACTATTTTAAGTGTAACCATAACCATAATTTGTTCAATTACAAAGGATGTGCTAACTAGTTTTGATTTGCTATTGACTTTGAATTGCTACCTATTGCAATACAATATTGTCACTCTCTATAGCAACACTCTCCCACATATTAAGCTATTGTAACTGTGCGGATACATGAAACTAACTCATTTAAAACCTAAAACAACTATAATACAGCCTTATTTGTCATTGTTGAATGCATGGTAAAACATATCAGCTTTTAATTAAATATGTGCTATAAAGCAAATATGTGTGTGATGAACTGAATCAGTGAATCTGTTCACTGACGTGGATCATCCAAATGAACTGATTTTATTTTTTACATACATAAATGTAAAGTTTCAATAGAACAAGCTGAACATAATGTCTCTTTTGTTTCTCCATCGCTGGAGGAATTTCTATTCCAAATCTAAAAAAAAAAAAAAAAAAAGATATTACAACGTAGAGCACAATCACCTCACGTCGGTTCGCCATACAGAATTTGTAAAAGTTTTCTGAAGAGCTGCACCTTCCACTCTCTCATTCCTTGCGCTGGAGGTTTTGGCTTCCCTCCATCAATTTTAAGCGCCAAACCCCTTCTGTAGATCACTTCACTGCGGTGGAAATAATGAGTCCTAAAGGAAACCATACTGTCGACGGTTTCGGGCCAAAAGATAATTACGAAAAGAATTAAGATTTTCCGAACGCTTATAATCCTCTCGTCTTGTCATTACAGCATGGCTGAAAGTCACGGCATCAAACGCAAGCGATATTAATGCTGACTTCAAGGTCACAACATCAATTCAGGCTGTTCTGCGAAAATCCCAGTGAAGGACAGACACGCGAGAGTGTGTGTCACAGGTGAACGGGATCATGTTCTTAATGAAAAGTCTCATAAGACGCACTAGAAGGAGAGTGTACTTTCTTTCTGGGGCGTTATTGAAGCCCGACGTGAGATCGGTTCACTTTTAAAGCAGCTGTGTTCATGTTCTAGTGTAACGTAAGCTTGTTTCAAGCCTCATTTGCATTATTTTCTGTTATTGCAGAAACTGACTTTATGAATAGTCTCTTCAGTTCACTATGGAAGCTTGTTTCCGCCACAGAATAAAACACTTTAAAAGATAATTGTGACTTTTTATCTCGTAAAATTTATCTCAATCACAATTGCGAGTTATAAAGTTCAATTAAGGAAAAAAAGACTGACATTTTTCCTCAGAATTGCAAGTTTACATCTCACACTTCTGACTTTATAACCAGTGCCTATATTTATCAAACAATTCTCACTTTATATCTCCCAATTGCATGTAATAAAGTCAGAATGGCAAGTTTGTTTCTCGCAATTGCGAGTTTATATCTCACAATTCTGACTTTATATCACGCAAAAAGTCAGAATTGCGAGATGTAAACTAGCAATTGTGAGATAAAAAAAAGTCCTAATTACTTTTATTATTTTTTATTCTGTGGCGTAAACAAGTTTCCATAGTTCACCAAGGCAATCAAAAATACAATAAAAATTATGAAATATTATTACATTTTAAAATATCAGTTTTCTATGTGAATATATAAAGTGTAATTTATATCATGTGATCAAATCATTACTCCAGTCTTCAGTGTCACATGATCCTTCAGAAATCATTCTAATATGATGATTTGATGCTCAAGAAACATTTATGATTATTATCAATGTTGAAAACAGTTGTGCTTCTATTTTTGCAGAAACCACATTCTTTTTAGGATTCTTTGATGGACAGAAAAAGTTCAAATAACAGCATTTATGTATTTTTGTAACAGTCTTTACTGTCGCTTTTCATCAGTGTAATGCAACTTTGCTGAATAAACAATGATTTAGTTGTCTGACCCCAAACTTTTGAGCAGTATCGTATAACTGGACGGTTTTCAGTCCAATAAACCCTGATGTTTGCATGGATGCGCTTGCATTTGTTCAAGCAACATTACGAATTAAAGGGGTCATATAATGTCATTTTTGTACAAGCTAATATGATTCTTTAGGGTCTAAATTAAAAGTTTGTAATATACTTTAATTAAAAATTCTCATTAGTATTGTAAGAAAACACTAATTTTACCTGGTCAAAAACAGCTCTGTTTTCAGCACGTCGTTTCAGTGCATGTGTCTTTAAATGATAATGAGCTTTGCTCACCCCGCCCCTCTGTTCTGTGCAGACACCGTTTGTAATAATTATAAACGTGGGATTATGAATTATATTGAAAACGTCATACATAGAAAACATGCCATAATGTACCCTGAGTGTAAAAATAGCCGCATTCATCGTGAAGCGTGCAAACAATTTGCAATGATTAATATAAAGATTAATATAAAGGTCAATAAAACGTTACACTCACTTGTTCTTCTGGAGGTTCAGCAGGAACACGAATAGTTGGTACTGATTCTTTTTTCAGGAGCAGCTTCTTAGCAAAACCAGCTTTATACTGACCCTCGTTTGTAAAGCAGTCTGGTGAAATGATTCGCGCAAACATGAAAGCATTGACGTTGATCGTGGGGAATATTCCCTTCGAAAAACAAACTCAGCCACTGCGTCTTCAGCGGTTCGGATTTAGAAACATCATCAATATGACTGCTGTGTTCGTGATTACACCCAAGAACACCACAATCGCTTAGACGCCATTCTACTCAGCACTCCAGCTATCAGCAATGAACGCGCGTCGGCGCATGCTATGATTGACAGCTCGCTCACGAGGGCGGGTCTGTGTTTGAAACGCTGCTGTCAATCAGCCATCGTGGGAGGGGCGTCCATATTGTGACGTCACAATATCGAACAGCTTGATTTGAGACAGGAGGAAACATATAAGAAGATAAAAAAAAAAAAAACACTGGATGGATTTTTATCATTTTATGATGGTTGTGTACAGGCACTGCCAACACACATTTCAGTACAATCAACTTGTAAAAGTGCATGTACCATTATATGACCCCTTTAACACGTTTTCCTGAGTGGAAATGCACCAATGGAAGAAACAGAGCTCAAAATGAGTGCAAAAGCTGCACGTCCAGAGCTTTTGCCTGGGTTAGGGATCCCGGCTGACCCTGAGCGTCCCGTCTCAACTCATTAGAAGTGTGATTCAGCAAGCCGGAGGTTCTGGCGTGGGCCGGCGGGCCAAAGTTAGACCGGTTCTGAAAGATAGCGAGGCGAGCGCGGTCTGGGGTTTGAGACCAACTGTCTTTCTTGGCCCGGATGCCATCCGTAATATTCAGCACATTTCATACACGGTTAATTTCAGCTGGACAGCTTCGGTGCCAATGAAAATACATTCGTTCTCTTCGCCTCCAACACTGGGAGCGTTCCAGGCCTCCCTCTCAATGCATGGAAAAGTGCACAGGAAGAGAAGGAGAGAAAGATTTAATTGCAAAGTGAGCCATTCATTTAAAAACTGTGGAAAGACACCATCTAACCTTTCTCTGTTATAAATCACAGGATTGATGAGGGGAATGGCTGGAGTTGAACACACGGAGAGCTGAATCTATTGTCCATATACGCTGGCTTCAGGAATACTGGGTCTGCTTTACAGACGCCTGTTATTTGATGACTCAATGGAGCCGAGGAACGTTTTTTTTTTTTTTTTTTTTGCTTTGAGCGAAAGAATTATGACGAGGGAAAACAACCACATACTCAGATAAAACGTTCTGCCAGGGACTTTTATGAATACCATTAGATCTCCTGGTCCTTGATTTATACGTCTGCATTCCTGAGATGAAATAAATCATTTTCTCAAGGTGACGTCCTAATTAGGCCGAATGCAAAGAACAAAAAGTGTCATTCTTGAGACAAAGTCTTCGCTACTTTACGAGGCATTTTAATTAAGGACATCTCCCTTATCTTGCAATCTAAATCTGTTCCAGTATAATGATGTGTGTGTATGTAGTTTGCTCTGCAATGAATTTGCATGAATTAAAATCTTCAAAACAATTTCCAAAAGCACGATAGAAGACACCAAGTTTTGAAGAAAAGAAAAAAATTAAAAACAACCATGGTTACAGTAAAAAAAATCTACATTTAATATATATATATTAGACAAAAATGTGTATAAGCCCATGCAAACAAGATAATGTCATCTAAATATAAATTAATATGTATATTTTGTATAAATATATATAGATTTTTTCTGAGCAGTAGGTGGCGCTGTCATCATCCTTCTGTGCTCGGCCCCTGATAAGTCATGATTAAATGAAGAGATGCATCTCGTCATGATTTCTGCTGATGATAGAGATCTTTCATTGAATCTCCACAGCCGTTCTGAAGCAGTTTTGCACCAGAGACTGAAGCAGGTTTCAATCTCTCATCCGCTGTTAATGACGATTGACAGATTCTGGGAAAGCGAAAGGCTGAAGTGGAAGAAAGTTTCTGCGAAACCTCCTTAATAACGTCTAGGGATCACAGACTGTCCAGTTTCCATGAGTTCATGTCCTGCCCACAGCGCACCATGTTCTGTCGGATCCCGTCTCTGATCTTCCCCGGCTGGAGATTTTGTAAGGCAGAGAATGTGCGACACGCAAACATTATGATGAGAGATATTGCTGTATGACTGCCTTTGATAAGGCTGCTAAAACTTGAATGTTGTTTCTGAGATGTTGGTTGTGTCAAAGCTCATCTCTTGGCTCTCTTTGGTTGATATTCCTTGCATGATTACAGTAAATCGTTTTCTCAATCTCAGTCAGTTTTTTTATCTATCTATCTATCTATCTATCTATCTATCTATCTATCTATCTATCTATCTATCTATCTATCTATCTATCTATCTATCTATCTATCTATCTATCTATCTATCTATCTATCTATCTATCTATCTATCTATCAGTTTACTTTTCCCTGTACCTGTTTGCCTGAGCTCTCGTTCCTTGTTTGTTGCCATGGTTTCTAATTGAGTTTCAAACCTGTTCCCTGTTCTGTTAATGATCTCCTTTGTGTATGTAAGCCCTTAGTTTTCCTCAGTTCTTGGTCTTGGTCTTGCGATAAAGTTGTGTTAGATAGTTGTACAAGTTCTCTGTTTAATAAATATTGAGTTTATTCGTTGTTCTGCGGCACGCATCTCTTTTCGTCTCTTTTACACACACACACACACACACACACACACACACACACACACACACACACACACACACACACACACACACACACACACACACACACACACACACACACACATATATCAAACAAAATGATACATATATAAATGCTGGAAGAGACATTTTTAATTTAAAGAAGAATTTAATTTTAATTTATTTATTTATTGGTTCGACATTTAAATAAATAAATATTTTTAATGTATTAGCATAAGTTTGTTTGTTTGACTACCCACTAGCATATAAATAAGCTCAAAGCTCCAGACATCTGTCATTTTGATCTCATGGGCTCTATAACCTGTATTGAAGGGACATCTGTGTTTCTACATAAACCGTTTGTCACATTTGACATATTAAAGCGACATGAATGGCTGGAATATGTTCGTCTCGGGTGAATAATGTCCTCAGGCCTACAGATGTTTGGCTTTATAAGTGCAATCAAGGTGAACTCGTCTGATTATGCAGGGATTGTGTGACATTGCTGCAGGACGTCAAACGTGGGCAAGCGAAACTGTGAAATGCAATTTTTCAATTTCCTCACTGGTGGAGGTTCACGGCAGACGGGGAAATGGATAGCGTTGTCAAACAGTAAAACTTGTAGAATATGCTTTTGTTCCGTTAAAGAAACGGCTCATGAATTAGAGCCATGTAAAAAAAAGTGGAAATGTGTTTTATGCATTTATTTTTTTTCTCTTGATCTGGTCCTTAAATAAGATTAATCTAGTCAAATATCTGTTTAGTTGTTTTAAACTACTGTTCTGCAGCCAATTGTAAAAGTTGCCAATAGTTAATGCAATAATTACTTAATAAACATAAGAAAGGTTACAGCAATAGAAGCAAATAAAGATATATTTGAGATGTGCAGGGTTGAACTTGACCTTCATGTTGACTTTTTAAGCTCATTGTTTCACTAATTCAAAGAGATTTTCTTATTATATTGTCTTCCTGTTCTTTTCTTTCCTCGGATGCCAAGTTATAAACAAAAAAGCTCTTGTTTCAAAATGCAGAAAAATTCCCACAATGACATTCTGGCTGGGAATAAAGTGTGTTTGACAGTTAACAAGTATATGCCCAGAGACTCGCCACCCACGTCATGTTTTTCAGCAGAGCCTAATTACTCAAACGTGTTATTCATTATAGATAATAAAGCTCCTCCCTATCCACACTACACTCTCAGAGAAATGCCGTCACCTTGCGTAGTGCAGGTTATTTGGCAACGGCCTGGGGTTTGGAGAAGTCGAAGAATAGACGTGATACGAGACGTGTCTCAAGTGGACGCTTTAAAAGTCTGAGAGTGGATTTGGCCACAAATGCTTTCGGAGAGAAAGTTTCCTGTAAAGTCTGTTCAACATGTCAAGGGTCCGAGAATGAATGAATTTATTCAGTTTTGAATAACTCTCAATTTTAAATGAGAAAAAAAAAATTTAAATCAGCAAGCGTAGTGAGAACAATAACATATAATATTTGGGAGTCTCACAAAGACATGTTTTACCCCAAATTATTATTATTTAAAAATTTTTTTGTAGCCTATTTTTAGGACTAAAAACATTTTTGACTTGCAATTTGTCAATTAAACAATCATTATCGTATTTAAAAAAAAAGAAAATATTATTAATAATTACCACAAAACTGCAATGTAATACTTAGTCATTAATTATCATGCAAATAATATCAAAAGGCATTTGGGAAAAAAATCCTTTCTTAAGAAGAAAACTTCAAATTCTTAAATATGCTTAATTTTCTTAATGCAATAATAACAATTTCTTATTTTTTCTTTTCATTTTTAAAAATGACTTTTTGTGTGTGAGATTCACTCATTTCATGCAATAAAACTATTCCCCATGAATGCCAGCAAGAGTTAAGCACAGATAAACCCCAACCGCTGATGAATGCGTCTGATAATCAGCACGTCTACATTCTGTAATTAGAGTTTGTTCTGGAAATCAGAGAGCATTGCTTCATTTCGTGCCGTTCTGTCCAACACAGACTGAGAAACGAGCGTTTGAGCGGATGTTAAACCTGTGTTAGATGAGAAACACATTCAGGGCTCTGGTTAAATGATGCCGTTTTTTGTCACTAATAGTGATCTGTAAATTTATTGTATTTATGCCTGTTTGTTAATGAGAGTCTGTGGATACACACTCTGTCATTATTCAACGACAGGGTTGCATTTACATTGTACATTTGGTTTACGTTAATAATAACAACTTTTCTCTCGTCTTGAAGATAAGTGCAGCGAATGTTACGCTCTACACACACAGCATCATGACATTTGCAGTGTGAGCGTTGAATGGAGCGCTCATCAATGTCTCGAAGGAAAGGCCATCGAGCTGGACCTGGATCAGGTGTTGGACCAAACATCTGATCCGGGTCCACACTAATTACAGAGCCTTTCTGGCTTGCTTCACTGTGGGCGGCGTGTGACGCATGCTTACCTCTGAAATACAGACCTGAGTGAGCTGAAGTGTTTGCTAGACTGTGCTTTTTATTATTAGACTTCAGTTTTAATGGTGAACTCATTTCTTTGTTTCCTCCAAGGGATACAATATCGTAAAAAGGTAATTGTGACTTTTTGTCTCGCAATTTGGACTTTTCTTCTCAGAACTGTGAGTTTATATCTATTATTTATATCGCACAATTCTGGCTTTTTACATTTTTTACCTTTTTTATATTTTGTGGCGGAATTGCGAAAAATAAGCAATAATAATCTTCTCAGAATTCTGATTTCATGTCTCACAACTGTGACATTTCATCTCAGAATTCCGAGTTTATGTCTCACAATCCTGACATTTCTTCTTAGAATTCAGAGTTTGTCTCACAATTGCAACATTTCTTCTCACAATTCCGAGTTTGTCTCACAATTGCGACATTTCTTCTCAGAATTCCGAGTTTATGTCTCATACTCCTGACATTTCATCTCAGAATTCCGAGTTTGTCTCACAATTGCGACATTTCATCTCAGAATTCCGAGTTTATGTCTCACAATCCTGACATTTCTTCTTAGAATTCAGAGTTTGTCTCACAATTGCAACATTTCTTCTCACAATTCCGAGTTTATGTCTCATAATCCTTCCTGACGTTTCTTCTCAGAATTCCGAGTTTGTCTCACAATTCTTAATCGCAAGTTAAAAAAAGTCTGAATTGTGAGATAAAAATAGCAATTTATCATTTTTTTTAATAAGTTTAATACATTTCCATAAAGCAACCAATTGGTATTTAAAATTGGTATTTTACGTCATTGGTTGAGTCAGAAGTTGACTCTGAACATTAAACCAATCAAATCCCAGGCTATAAGCAGCAGCTTTGTGTGAGAAAGTATCATTAATCAAGAGTCGGTGTCTCTCGCTCTGTTCTCCAGTGCTTTTGGAGAGGGTTTGTTGGCACTGGCTGTTTTTCTGCAGTCATTTGTATTCACTCTTTCTGTGTGTCCTTTAAGTCTGGCTGCCTGTTCTGGCCCCTTTATAGAGTGTTGTCTCCTTTATCAATTCCTTCTTGTTCCTTCTGCCCCGAGGGTCTTTTCCCTCAGCGCATCGGGCGTCTTTTGAAGTTGACCCATGTTGTGCTGCGGGCCGAATAAAGTGTGTGAAGTATAGTGTGTGAGATGTTGTGTGGAAGCCAGTGGAATGAGACTCCGACTCAAACGCACAAACCTCAAAACACCAAATTGGCTGTTTAGTGAAGATGGATGAACAGAGAAGAGGGTCTCTTTTAAATGCCCACAAATAAAGAACAAACGGAGAGAGTTCTGCACTGAACCTCACGATTTTAACATTTTCTCAATAGGGCTTGCACAGCTACTTATTTTTACTAGCCGGCGGGTTAGTGTTTATTATGTGAATGCAAATGTAACCTCACTGAGCTTTGCTGTTTTTGGCAGGTCTGGACAGTGTGTGAGAGAAGAGAACGTCCACGCAGAGATGATGCAGGTAGTGATTCATGTGGCCAAAAACAGTGCAAAACATACATTTGTATTTTCTTTTTTTTTTGCCCGCTTCTGTATTAATTTCAGAGCAGTTCTAAAGGATGTATTTATTCAGCCGGGATGCATTAAATTGATCAAAAGTGACAGTAAAGACATTTATAATGTTACAAAAGCATTTCAAATAAATACTGTTCTGCTGAACTTTCTATTCATCAAAGAATCCTGAAAAACATTTTGTTCCCACAAAAATATGAAGCATGATGAAGAATGATTTCTGAAGGATCATGTGACACAACTGGAGTAATGATGCTGAAAATTCAGCTTTGAACACAGGATATAAATTACATTTTAAAATATATTCAAATAGAAAACCGCTATTTTAGATTGCAATAACATTTCACTGTTTTTACTGTATTTTTGATCAAATAAATGCACCCTTGAAGAGACTCTTTCAGCAACATTGAAAATGTTTGTAGTGCACACAAAAAGTGGTTGCATTCTATTTATTTTTTACCTACATTTAAACAAATGCATTAAGTTGAACTAAAATTGATTAAGTTGAACATAATGCATTTGTTTAAATGTAGGTAAAATCAATTGAATGCAACCACTTATTTTATTAAATTCAACGAATCATTTTCAGTGCAGTATGTGATGCTTAAGGAATCACTGATGTCAAACGCTGAAGGATCATAGAGACGCTTATACTTCAGAAAACACTTTTCAATACTAGGTTGTGACGTTGTCAGTGCAGATTTTCATCATCTTTGATTTATCCGCCCGGAGACACAGAAAGCTGTTCCCTGCACTCCACAGGTACATGCACAGATGAAAGGAGAAAAACTCTTTTAAAACACTCTAAAATTCATTAGCAGCCACTCAGAAGCTCGGCGGAGAAAGGCACCTTAAGTGCTCCTTCACCTTGTGCTCCAATAATAAGACTTGAGAGACATTAGAAGCTCCAGGACGGAAAGACATGTTTTCTGACCACCAAATCATGTGGAATAGAGAAAAGCACATTCCTATTCATTATAACGTGGGCCGTCTGTAATGAAACACACATTACTGCCATGACAACAGATGAATAAATAGCTGGAAAGGGTGTGCTCTGAATTTACTGCCATTCATGTGGCCAGAACTGGTCCGTCTGAGCTTTTTCATTATCTAATGGAAGATTTGGTCAGGCAAATGCTTTCCTTTCTTCTCCTTCTTTCCTTCTTTCTTATCTGATGATGAAATAGGTCGCTCTTTGGGAAATACCCTTAAGAAACACGTTTACTTAGTGCTTTTGTCTGTGCATGTGTTAGTGTGCACACTGGAATCAACCTATAGTGCATTGTATGTGCAAAAAAAAAAAAAAAAAAAAAGTGAAAGTATTTAAAAAAAAAATAATAACAACAGGAGCTACGCCATTTTTTAAACGATTTTTGGGACCTTACCTTATCCATTCAGCAAAGATATTTACAGTTATAATTTTTTTTTTTTGTTAACCTTCTCATACAATGGACAGACGAACATGGACGTTGTCTCTGTTGGACATTATATCAACTTCTGGTATGCATGGATCCAATGTCAAGACTGTGAATTTATGGCATGCTGCTTTTGATATTGTGTTAACTTTTTTTAACAATAATCATTTTAGGGAAATAGGGTTTTTAAAAGTGGACAAAAGGGTAATTTTTCTTAAGTTGATGATGGTGTACAAAATATTACAGAGAAATGTTCCAAAGCATTATGTTTTCGTAAGAGATGTTCATGGTTTTTCTACAAGCGCAAGGATAAATAATATATACTTGTGTTGTTTTAAGAGTTTAATTGGGTAGAATTCTTTTTTGGATTCTAGCGCTGTTGCTTGGATTCAAGAAGAAGATCCTTTTAGAAGAGAAGTTAAAGGTCCCATTCCATGGATTATTTTATTATTTTATAATGTTTCCTGGGGTGCCCTTATAATGTTAGTATGTTTTTTAGATCAATTTTTTTTATAATTCAGAAATAAAAGGCATTTTTCCTAGCCTGATTTCATCACCTGATTTGAACGCTCTGTTTGAAGGGGCGTGTCTGCTGTGAGACTTCAGTGTAAACGCCCTCTGCTGTGATTGGCTGACATGCTTGCATATGAAATATCTGGCATTACATGTGGAACTATCTGGAAAACTTTTACTATTACAGCTATTATACGTTTTTACTATTACAGCTATCGGGATTAAAGGGGTCATATAATGCCATTTTTGTACAAGCTAATATGATTCTTTAGGGTCTAAATGAAAAGTTTGTAATATACTTTAATTAAAAATTCTCATTAGTATTGTAAGAAAACACTCATTTTACCTGGTCAAAAACAGCTCTGTTTTCAGCACGCCGTTTCAGTGCATGTGTCTTTAAATGATAATGAGCTTTGCTCACCCCGCCCCTCTGTTCTGTGCACTGCGTTTCTAACACAATAACCACGTGTTATTCGTTATAAACGTGGGATTATGAATTATATTGAGAACGTCGTACATAGAAAACATGCCGTAATGTACCCTGAGTGTAAACCTTAGACGCATTCATTGTGAAGCCTGCAGCAAGGTTTGCAAATTTCGCAAAGATTAATATAAATACTAATATAAAGGTTAATAAAACATTACACTCACATCTTCTGGAGGTTCAGCAGGAACACGTTGGTACCGATCCGTTTTTTCTCGTTTGTAAAGCTGTCTGGTGTGAAATGATTCGCGCAAACATGAAAGCACAGACGATCGTGGGGAATCCCCGTGAGGGAATCCCCGGGTCAATCCTTTGGGCATATCGCTTCAAAAACAAAACTCAGCCACTGCTTCTTCAACGGCTCGGATTTAGGAACATCCAAATGACTGCTGTGTTCCTTATTACATCTAAGAACAGAACACCACAATCGCTTAGATGCCATTCTACTCCAGCATATCAACAATGGCGGACTACTATGACGACGGCTGTCACAGCTCGCTCAGGGCGGGTCTTGTGTTGAAACACGGCTGTCAATCACAATAGCGGGAGGGGCGTACGATCTTATGACGTCACAATATCGAACGGCTTGATTTCAGAGAGGGTCAAACATATAAGGAGATTAAAACAAAACCACTGGATGGATTTTTATCATGATAGGATGGTTGTGTACAGGCACTGCCAACAGACATTTTAGTGCAATCAACTTGTAAAAGTGCATGTACCATTATAGGACCCCTTTAACGAATCGTGAGAAGTTTTTTTAAGTATTTAGATCTATTTCAATCACATAAAAGGTTGCAGTGATGATGAGCATTGAGCAGATGACAGCCTGTTGATCGCGTGAATGAAGATCTTATTGCAACGCAGTTTCTGCACTCACTAATGATTTCACCAATGCAAACATGAGGTATATAAATACAGTAAGAGCTTCGTTGTGCAGTGTAACAGCGTCATTGAGATTTCATAACGAGTTTTGGCAAGTGTCCAGATAAACTCGCGCTGTGTGATTGACAGCTTGGCCGATTGGAAAGGGATTGTTCTTTGATCGCTTTCTGTATATTAATCACAGTTTAAGTAAGATTATTTTCATCCTACTAAGAGAAACGATGTGAAGTTGATCGCTACTTCCATAGTAAATCACTACTTACCGCTTGCTGGAATATAGTTGAAATTGTCCCCTTCGTCAGTTTGAAACGCTGAGAGAAAGCCTGCTTGATATTATCCCAGGTTAGAAAAACAGTCCGTGGTGAAATGGACAGAGCAAACTAACAACTTCAAATTAAACTTTTGCGGTATCCGATTATAGATAAACATCAACCGTCTGTTGACATTTCGCCATCAATACGCCTGTGTTCCTGTGGGCGGAGGTTAGTCAAAACACGGTTCTAGTGACGTCATTAAAGAAGGAAGTAGAGGGATGTAGTCCAATCCAGCCGTTTTTTGTAGGCGACTTCTGTTAAATAAAATATCTCGCTTGGCATTGAACTTTGAGCTTTATAATTTTACAGATATTATTTATGCTCTAACAACAACATTACACACTAACTAAAGTTTGAAACATGGGATCACGAAGAACTGGACCTTTAAGAAATGGCTTTTTTAACTATGTTTTTAGAAGTTATTATGTGATATATGTTGATGTGTGTTGTTTGATTTCATTCCCATTATGAACTGCTCATCCATTTTTGAATACAGAGGACCACAATGGAAATAAGCCTGTGGCTTTATTGTGTATCTTATCCTCGACAGTTTTTTAAAATGTGTATGAATTGGTCTTTTGGGTCGTGATTGTACTTGTTTTAACTTTTATTGTCAAATAAATAAATAAACATCTATGTAATTTATTTATTATTTTTATTTTGTGTCTACATGCTGTGTTTGTATTTTATTTGTATATTCTTGAAGGCTACCGGGGGTCGGTGTGGGTTCCAGATTTGTATAGTTGCTTTTTGCTTTGTATTTCTTGACCTTCAAAAAAACAGAGAAAACTCAATAAACAGTTGTTAACAAAAAATAAATAAATAACAGGCGCTGTGTTTGTGCATTCACACCCTCAGCCTCTGATTTACCGCGGTGAATGAAGGTGACCCAGAGTTGCCTGCACAACTCACACAGAGCCGTTAAATACGTGACAGTAATTAAACTCATGCAGGTTGTGACTTTGTCTCGTTGCCAAGGGTCGCTGTTGCTCGCGTCGCATGCGATCACCAACTCGCTTAGAAAATGAATGAGTCGAGGTGTGTTCACACTGACAGCCGTTTGCAGTGACAAAGTGACTGGAAGTCATTCATTTTCAATGAGAGCTGGCAGTTTGAGGAGACGACAACTGGATAAATATTCTGATCCAATCTGACCTCTGACCTGTAGTGCTGCCAGAATCATAATCATCCACTGTTCGCCTGTTGGCCAGAGGAGAACTGAGTCTGAGTCTGGTTTCTCACAAGGGTTTTTCTCCATTCTGTCACTGATGGAGTTTTGGTTCCTGGCCACTGTCGCCTTTGGCTTTTGGCTTTTGACTTGCTTAGTTGGTAACATTTAATATTCAACAATATTATTGATCTCCTGCATTGACACCATTATATGAGAACTGAACTGAGCTGGACGATGACATCACTGTTTTCTCCAGAGAGGCTGTGTATATATATATATATATATATATATATATATATATATATATATATATAATGAACTAAATTAATAACTTTTTTACAACAAAAATTAAACATCACTGAACTTAAGATGGACTGTGACACTATTTTCTTCTAGAAAAAAACTTTCCTTTTCCAATTTCCTGTTATCTCTGTAAAGCTGATTTGAAACAATCTGTGTTGTAAAAAGTGCTGTATAAATAAAGCTGACTTGACTAGACAAGACTAGACTAGACTTGAC
>NC_138240.1:1546843-1569343 GCF_964197995.2 Scardinius erythrophthalmus | reverse complement strand
CCCTTTAAACCATCGGTAACACTTTACAAGGTTCCACTTGGTAACATTAGTAACTACATTAGTTAAAGACAACCTATTATAATATTTTACAAAATCTTCATGTTGTTTTCAGGCTCTACTAGAACGGGCTTTCCTGCTTTAATGTTGATTATTTTCCTCATATTCTCCATTGTTGCGGCTCCTCTCTTCCCAGTCTGTCAGTAACGCTCTGTTTACTTCCTGTCTCTATGAAGCCCCTCCTTCTGAAAAGCACACTGTGCTCTGATTGGTTGGCTGGAGAAGCTTGTTGTGACTGGTCAAGCACTTCTAGTGTGTTTGGGAAATGTCCCACCCCTTACCATAACCGTCAGTTTAACACACTACTGACTAACTCATCCAGGCCCCGCCCCTTTATTCTGCATATTAATTATTTAAATGAGGAATATTGTGACGTGTTCGTTCCCGGAAGAAACTCAAGACTACAATGGAGGCGTTTCAGGGAGTTCAGAAACAGTGCTTACTATAGAAAAACATGGAAAAAAGCTAAATAGGACCCCTTTAACGTGAACTATTATGTTTATTAGTCTTAGTTCATATTGATTTCAACATTTACAAATGCATTATTAAAATAAAAATAGTAGCCTATGTGTTAATATTAGTCAATGGAGCTGAGCTAAGATGAACTTACAGTAGTTGATGTTAATGTATTAATGTATGGGATCATTTTGTAAAGTATTACCAAACCATCTTATCAAATGGTTTCAGAAGTTGCAACAATATTAAAATGTGTCTAAAGTATAACGCAAATGTTTGTTTTCTCTAGCTGTGGATTTGTATGATTGTAACCTGCTGCGATTTCGAAACAGAATTAGATCTGTTGACATGATTGCATTAAATAATTAATCCTTGAATAACATAGGCTAAATTAAGGTAAATTGTTGTTTTTGATGAGAGGTCATTTAGAAGATTATCTAATTATGCATTTTTTTTTTTTTTTTAAATGAAGGTTGAATGATGGGTGAGCCGTCTTTAAGAACTGGCCTAAGAATATGATTAAACTTATGAAAGGCTCATGAATAATTCAAACATTTATTTCACAGGAAATCAACTGTAAAACATATTCCTCTCAATGCGTTCTGCACTGCCACATATTCCTCATATATATTTACACAATGCTGATGGATAGCGCTATAAAATAAACTAATTAAATCTGAAAAATGAATTGAGCCAGTATTTCATTCCCCGCATCATTACGGAGTGGAGTTAAACTATTTTTGCCATCAAAGTATTAAAGGCATAAATCAACGGTCAAATAAAAGCGTGTGCTGGAGAGTTATTGTTTGAACGGAATGACAAAATCATTAGAATCAAATTTATGACCCGCGGTCAAAGAGCCCGTGAGACGTGAACGTAAACGCTGGCCTCGCTAACTGATGATGTCATCAGAGCCACACACACACACACACACACACACTAAACAGATAATAAACAGATTCATCTTTACCAGTAGTCCATCAGTGTTAACCTTCACAAGCGGCCCTGCAGGAGTGTGTTGATATTTGATGACCGTAAGACTTCACTATAAGGTTTCATGTAAACATTAGTTAAAGGAGTAGGCTAGTTGACTTTCAAATAAATAAATAAAAATCCTGATCATTTACTCTCCCCCATGTCATCCAAGATGTCCATGTCTTTCTTTCTTCAGTCGAAAAGAAATGAAGGTTTTTGAGGAAAACATTCCAGGATTTTTCTCCATATATGGCAACCAACGGTTTGAAGGTTCAAATGTGAGTTTCAATGCAGCTTCAAAGTCTCGACACGATCCCAGCCGAGAATACGGGTCTTATCTAGCGAAACGATCGGTCATTTTCAAAAGAAAAGAAAAATTATATACTTTTTAACCACAAATTTCCGTCTTGTACTATCTCTCACGCTCGTTGGAAAGGTCACGCGTGACGTAGTCGGAAGTGCCGACTCAGTGTTTACAAGTTTGGAGTATAGACCAATTTTCAGTTGGTAAACATGGTGACGTTTTTGTGTGGGCGGAGCTTAGGTGGTGGCAGAACGATCCCTCTGGCCGCTTTACTAACGTTGGTTTGCAAGTTTTGTAAGCTTGTTTTTTTAATAATGACTGGAGAAAATCCGATTTTATCTTAATGTGCAAGGTCACTCACTGTCCAGGACCGCGATTGTTATTTGGAAAATTTTATTTTAACGTACATCCCAGATTGGCTGACCTGTAAGCGCTCAGTCAATGAATGGACGATCTGACAGGATTAACGTCAACGCTAGCTCCGGTTGAGTGGCCTGACTTCTACACCTACCCGATAGAGAAACTGAGTGTAAAGAGAAACTGAGGGCATATAAATCTTTAGATGCTTATAACTGTAACGGTCACGTACAATTTAAGCCTTGTGTGGTAGCCTATGATCCGCAGTTCTGCCTAGCCAGCGCCACGGCCAGACACAAAGACGATGTAAGTGACATTACGGTGCAATTTTAACGATGTGATTAAATAAAAATTCCAGATACAGCATATTCATTTTTTAACTATGTATTTGATTACCGTTTTTTACCAGGTTCTTCAAAAAGTATAGTCACAATCAATCAAAACTATGTATAAAATCATAGATGATTCACAAATAATCACAATCATTTAGAAGACATTATGCGATAAAATTTCAAATTGGAGCCTGTTCTCCGTTGATTCTTGTACCCAACAACACAACAAGATGACATTTAATAACAATAATAATTAAAGCTGCAAGCAGCATTTATCGGGGTTCAAGCATTTAAGGCCTTTAAGCACATAAGCATTTAAGACATTAAGTTTTATTTGTAAAGCTTTTAACCACTGAAATAATAGATGGAAAAGACCATTTACAGCCAAAACAGGCAATTTACCATAGGAAATATATGGTTTTCAAAGCTTTTTAACAGTTATAGCGCCACCTATCGTACGATCTTCATGAAATTTTACATGCTTGTTTAGACTGTTATGGTACATATGCTCACCAATTTTTGTGAAGTTCTGAGTTTTCGTTTAGGATTTATAGGCTTTTAAATGCATTTTGCCACGCCCATTTTCATTATGACCCAATATACCCATGCGAAAAATGCTAAAGTTGAACTTTTTTTGATAATTATTGATCTAGAGAGTCCAGAGAATTACCCTAGACTGGTCTTGTTCCGATCGGGCAAAAAACCTAGGACTAGTTCGCAAAAGTAGGTTTTTAACATAATTGCGAATATTTAATGAACGGTTTGATTGACAGCAATGGTTCTTGAGGCAAAGTTGTTCAGCATGAGCAGATCTATCAAATGATATGCATTTTGTGACAATAAGTGTAACACCACGTGATTACAGAGCCATAAAACTCGTTAGCGCCAACTAGTGGCCGATTTCTTTCAAAATTCTTACAGACCTCTAGGGCCATGAGTTGAACATGCCCATCGAGTTTCGTTCCGATCGGCCTCCGTTAACCTTGTCTAATAGGTGCTCAAATTTCATTGGTCGATGGCGGCCATGTTTTTCGAGATACGCCAAAGTCCTCATAGACATACATGGCACCTTGGACCAAGACACTGCATACCAATTTTCAAGTCAATCGGACAAACGGTCACGTGGTCATAGCCCTTTTCATGTTTTTTTTCATGTTATAGCGCCACCTAGTGATCAATCGTCGACATTTTTTTACTGTGACCCCAGATTGAACTCTTACACATGTGTACCAAGTTTGGTGAAGATATCTCATTTCCTTTTCGAGTTATAGCCATTTTAGTAAAATAGGCTCCTCCCACAACATTAATTTATCACCCCCTAGCGACCAGGAATCGAAATTTCGACTTTTTTTCGATAATTATTGATCTTCAGACTCCAAAGAACATTTCTGCACTGCTTTGGTTCCGATCGGGTGAAAAACCAGGGACTAGTTCGCAAAAGTAGGTTTTTGACAAAATTCAAAATGGCGGAAAAATTTGCATACCTGAAATAAAATCGGAGATATACGTTTTGACCTTCAGGCGTCCAGCTTTCCAATGATATAGGACACTTGAGTCTACGACATACGGTCTAGGAGTTATGAGCAGTTCCGCGCTTTTGGTTGCTATAGCGCCACCTATGGGCCAATCTGGGTCATACTTTGATAGGTTCTCCCCAAATTGAGGACTACCATTTGGCCAAGTTTCAAGGTTCCAGCTCTTACGGTTTGGGCTGCACGATGCGTTTTAGGGGAGAATAATAATAATAATAATAATAAAAATCAGTACAATTACAATAGGGTTTCAGCACTTCGTGCTTGAACCCCTAATAATTTAAGCTCCTTATCATGTAGCCGAATCTGTGCTGGTTTGTATTGCCCGCCTTCAGTTTTCCCTTCCTTTTGCCACCAGCTAGCGCCGTGACGTAACTGTGACGTCGGCTTGAAATTGGTCTATAGGCCTAGCTGTATTTTTATTAACTAAAATTAACAAAGATGAATAAATACTGTAACAAATGTATTGCTCATTGTTAGTTCATGTTAGTTAATACATTATCTAATGTTAACCAATGAACCTTAAAGTGTTACAAGTAAATTTAATTTGGCCAGTTAGAGTTTGTTGAGGAATTTCTACTTTACCTTGCATTTTACTCACTCTTTGTTTGTAAATTTTACTCAAACAAAATAGCACTGAATTAAGCCGTGCTTTTAGAGTGTACTGCATGCTAAACTTAAAAAAACATCTAAGTAAATAACACAGTTGGGAAATACACAACCGAACACAGAGATCTCAATACACGGTTACAATCAATAGTTTATGAGTTTGGGTGTCATTTTAAAGGGAGAAAATTAACTCCATTTCACAAAACTGCGTTACTAAACCTAACAAATGCAACAATAAAACAGGGTAAACACAACTAGAACAATGCAACCGTATTAAATCTTCATGCCCCAGTGCATGATGGGAACAGCAGTATCAGAAAGTTGAGTAGGTTTTACTTAATTTTATAACTTTGATAATTACTCAAAGAATCGTTGTAAACATAACCAACAATTCCAAGTAAAATATACTTTTAAATTCAAGCTTTAGTTTCTACAAGTTTAGTTTCTAGTTTTACTCTCTTTTTTTATTCTTGCCTGGAATAAAAAATATATATATTTAGAAAAAAATTCTGTAGTATTTACTTAATTTGATCTAAAAACACATGAAGGTAAACAATCTCTTCTTAACATGCAAAATGCATTAAAAAAAATTATACATATATATATATATATATATATATATATATATATATATATATTTATATATATATATTTTTTTCTCTGTCAAACGTTCCTTTATAGGCATGTGAAGAGACAGTAAGTGCCCATTATTAACTTACATTGCATCATCCTAATAATTAAACTGTATCAATTTATTTCCGCATTACAAATACTTTTATTTGTATTTCTTATGTATTACTGTACATTGTCTTTAATCACTTTTATGTAAATTGTGAATAAAATCCCATTGCATACAGTGATATATTTAATCCCTTTTGTGTGTAATGCATAATGTAACTTTAATAAAGCATGAAATTATTTTTAGATGTTTTTCTTGGAATATCAGATGTCATTTTTAACCATTACATTTTAATAGGCCTTGATAAAATCAGTGCTAACTAATGTTACTTTTAATCGAAATTAATGTACGAATACAGTGCAGTTTTTTTCTCTATGCTTGTCTGAGTGCACAAGTCAAACAAAAGCATTTCTTTTCCAGTCTTTATCAGTACTCCATTATGTTCACATTTATACCAGTTAAATAGAAATCATTGTGAACTTATCGAATGAATGTGAAATTGCATACAGTATATGGAGTAAGAACCAAATGATCTTTTATTGCAAGTCATTGTAAGCTTTTGAGGTTTTTGTAAGGTTTTAGATAGTAATGAGAAATATTCACAGGAGTGTGACAACTAGCCCCGACTTAACCAAGCACAATAAACCAGCCAAGCAATGCATTTTTTTTCTTTAATTATTATTTATAGTTGTTCAGACACGTGTATATACAAATACAGAACTTAATTTTTTTTCTTTTCTTTTTTTCAAAAGTTTGTTCCTGTTTGTACAGTGGGAAAAAAGCAAGTACAGAAGAGAAAATGAAAACAGCAGAACCAGTGTCATCAGAAGTACAGGAGTGAATGTGATCTGAATCAACACACACACACACACACACACACACACACACACACACTTGATTTCTCCAGCACACTTCAGTGAAGAGAACAGAGACGCCAGTAAGGGTGTTGGTTGACTAAGGCAAGTGTAAAACACCATCATCGATACATCTGTCAGAGTCCAGCGGAAGAGGAACCGAACCGCAAACCGGACGCAGAATTGACATTCATTTCTTTGGATTTCATTCCATCAAATTTCGTTTTAAATAATGCATTTCATTTTTTTGTATGAATTATCCATACACAGCATCTAGAAACATTAGAATAATATTTAAATTAATATTTTTAAAATTTGGATTTTTTTTTTTTAACATTTGGAATTCAGCAAATTCTTTTTCCTGCCAATCTAATTAACACTTTAATTCTACTTCCTGTTCAGTTCAGTTCAAATTCACATACAAAAACTGAACGCGTGAATGTTCCTCAACCCTGACAGAGAGTCAAGACTCGTTCACACACGAGAACTATAACGATAACCATAAAGATATACTTCTAAAAAAACGTTCTGAATGTCCACACCACAGCTATAACGATAATGACAAACAATATCGTTGGAATCAGAATCCATCCTGCTTTAAGAGCTCGAGTGTTTAAAGGGACAGATGAAAACATTGCAGCACGCATAGAACAAACAACGTGTGGACGCTAATATAGTTATCGCTATCGTTATAGATCTGGTTTTTGGTGTGAACGGGCCTTCACGAGGACTGATGGCAGATGATTTATTCTCAAAATCATTGATAACAATCATTGAAAGAAACAAAAGAACAACAACTCAAGAACCTTCAGCGAAACATTATGAAGTAGTGCTAGACGCTGTTAGCCGAAGCGCTTTGTGCAAAACTACACAACTCTCCTGTGTAACGTTCTCATTTCAGTGGAACTACGACACACACTTACGGGGTGAGAAGAAAGACTAACATTTCACAAACATGTCGAGAAAAGAAGAGGTGAAAACAGCCAAAAGAACACTTTATTTAACGTTTTTTTTTTTTCTTTATCAAGTCCATGCACATGCCACGTTATGAAACCAGCAAGTTCCTTCCGTTAAAAAACACAGTCCGTAACCAAACGCTGCGCCCGAACGGCGACTCAGAAACCATCGTCCTCTTCTGATCGGATCCGTGCGGAAAATGAAAAACTTTGCCAGGAGATTTAAAAAAACAAAAACAGAAAGGTAGATGAAGCGTTCCTATTGGCTCAGGGCCTCAGAACGCAGTTCAAAAGTGTCCACTCATTGGCTGCAGAAAACGTTGCGTTTGTCGTATGCATTCACTTCCAACATTTTACTTTGCTCAGTTTTTTTTTTTTTTTTTTTTAAGAAAAGACATGTGAATCAAATTAATACCTTAATATCAAACATTATGTACAACACATTTTGATCATAACATTTAATGCGGTATCCATAATAACATATAACAATGATGCTGAATAATAATAATAATTAATAATTAATCATAACGATCAATGTTTTATGAAGTGTCTAGTTTTTTTTTCTTCTTGTCCTCCAGAAAGGTACAAAAAACAAGTAGTATTCTAACACTATAATGTTATGTTTTCGACTACTTCAGGATACACAGTATCCATGTAATACGCTGATTCTTGTTTCCCAGTTCAAAGTGTGTACAAAGCATGGTATTAATGGTAATAATTGGAGTACAAATGATACAAATACTACTGAAGCTGATTTTCAAAAGTTTCTTTCATAGTTTCTAATGTAAACCATGAAACGGAGCACATATGGTGTGTTTCCTCTAGTCCTGATGTCGCGAAGCCGAGCTGCTGAAATCGCATTGTTACTGTTCAAACTAAAACAAACACGAAACGCAGTTTATCTCCGCGAGCGTGGCAGGACTAGCAGAGCCAAACAGGCCTATTGAGAATCAAAAAGGCAGAACACATTATCCAATTTGCGACTGTTTGAAAAGTCCACAGTATTGTTTATTGTTAGGAATGCGTATTCTCTGACTGAACCCTCCCTCCCCGGAGAAACGTCCATTTCAATCTTCAGTCTCGCAACACGAGCTCTGGACGGCTCATTGAGGGTCTTAAACTGAAACGTGGCGAAGGGAGTGACCAGGCAAACAAGTTTAAAGTCTATTTGGGTGAATCTCACACACACACACAAAAAAACATGTCCGGATCACATTTTATACCAGATCACAAAATTACATTTTTCATGAAGAAATTGAAGCCTGACTGTTAAAATTGCATTGGGTTTGTATAAGGTTTTAGTTGTTTAAGATAAGATGAAACTGGAGAACTGTTTCACTTCCTGTAAAATGTAACATCCTTGATTCTCCAATAAAAAAAAAAAACACAAAAAATTGCATGTTTTACTTTCGGAATTCTCGATTAACTACATTGAACTAACAATGAGCAATTAATGTGAATTGATTTTTAAGTCGCTTTGGATAAAAGCGTCTGCTAATGAAACGCTTTACAATAAGGTTTGACTTGGTGACATTAGTTAGTTAACATGAACTAACAATAAACAGTTCATGTTAGTTTCAACATTTACTTACACATTATTAAAATCAACAGTTGTATCTGTGAAGATTATTTAATGGTTCTTAATCATCTATTAGTGATGAATCAATCATGAATCTTCACCATTTAAGCTGAAGTGTGTGATTGCAAAAACAATGTCGGGCAGAGCAGGTGAAGGTTTTAAAAGTGTGGATTTTAAGGGGATTTTATTCATAAATAATGAAGATTAGGTCAGAGGTATGAAAGGTTTGTCAAGCGAAAACAATAGTCACATGAATGGGGGTGTTTGACACACCAGCCATAGACAATAGAGTGCAATCAGGTGTTTAAAGGGCAATAGAATTTTATGAGCCTTCTCTAAAAACTCACACGGTCTTATAAAATGTTTCATAAAAATCATAGTTTTAGAGATAACATCCTCAGATTTGAAATGAAGCATGACCACACTTGTGGCTTCAGCTTCATTGTGTTTCTGCGTTGCTACACTACAGCCACATCATTTTTTTTTTCATTTAAAATATATATTGTTAATATTTTTAAGCTTATTGAGCTTATATTATATCTCCATATTAATAACGGTCTGAGTCTTGAACTGTAAACTCTCAAGTGTTGGCTTTCTAAATATATGTTGGTTATGTGTCAATTCAGAAGGACTTATGAACAGCAACCTTTTTATTTTTGGGCATGTCAAAATAGGGGTGTGGAAAAAGGGTTAATATGTAATATGAACATTTTTATTATATTTAATTGAAATGTAATTATAGTCACAATGCAAAAACTCTTAATGGTTAAAATGGTTTTCATTTTGTTCAGGCAAAATGTAATTTCTTATTTTTGTCTTTTGATTCTGGGATGAAATATGAGTCGCTAGACAGTTTTGGTGAGATTCGCCCATCGGTTCCTCCATCGTATGTAAGGCTGTCGGAGGAGAATGCCCATGTTATAATGTCTTGCGTATGTCGCATCAGCATATTAAACGAGTCAGATTTGCACCGATTAACAGCTACAGAACAAACAAATGCATTAATGAAAAAAGAAACGTAATTTCCCCCCATCGAAATGCTGAATTTGAAGCACTTCCAGGAGATATTAGTATTGTGTACAGTATAAGGCCTATTCAAATAAACGTTTACTTTTCCCACCCTTATGAAAGGGGAAAACGTGGAGTGGAGCCCCCTTCCACATTTGGTTCCTAATAGAGTCGGACACACAGTTATGACAAGAAAAGAATTTCCATGATCCGTCAATGTTGATATCTCATATCAATTGATAAAAGGTCATAGGAAAAATATAGATATTTATGTTGCAGTTAAGTTTATCTTACAAAATACAAAATCATTGTTTTTAGTGGTGTGGTCTACTAAGACAAGTCCCTCAAATTGCTGTATAGAATCAATTCCAAATTCACACAAATCCGATTATTTAGACTAACAAACTCATCTAGCATCTTCCTTCTACTGGGAAAGATCCATGCGGCGAGATGCGTAACAGACCGCTTCTTCCAATGAATTCTGCAATTTGTTAAGAGAAGGCAGACGAAGGACGAAAGGCAAGAAGTCTTTGTATATTTATCGCTAACAGCAGAGCCGGTGAACTCGGTTAAGGTTTGATGTTTATGTCTGTTTTATGTGACACCCACCTATGAACCTTCAACTCCAACAATTCTCACAGGGTGTTCGGCGTTTCTTAACACTTGCTCTAATTACCGACAAAAGGAGCGGCTCGCTCCCAATGGACACGAATAAAACGCTCAGACTCCGCCCCCTTCCTCCCAGCCAGCCAATCCCCCGTGAGCGGCCGTCAAAGTCGATTGGTCGGTTGGTTAAACAGGTGATCTGCATTTCTTCTTTGCGCGGCTAATCGACTTTTCCTAATAAAAGACAGCGAAAGACCACTTAAATATTTGGAAAACAAAAGAAAAGCAGAGCTGAAGTGTTCCTGGTGGATCTCAAAGTTGGTCGGTCCCTCGGTCCCGCTGTGTTGTGTTTCTGGAGGGCTGATTCGGGGTCAGGTGAGGGGCTATAAGGTGAGGAACACAGAGATGCACAGCACCAGGAGGGCCAGTAGGGGGCGTGATGTTTGGTGGCGCAGGCCTGAAGTCGACACGTCGCTCCGGGACGGTTCGGCCTCGTGGCTGGTGTCGTCTAGAAACGAGGAGATGGAGAACATTTGATCAACTCAGATACTGCATGTTAGGGTTTTTATATTTAAGGCAAAGATTTTGCTTTTTCATGCACTGGTCAATTTGATTTTCATAACATGTGTCAGACTGGTGGAAAGAAACCATGCAAAATACAGGATTAAGTGTTCATTTTATTGCACTTTATCTCTTTGTGTCTGTAGGTTTCAAATACAGCGCATATCTTTAAAAGCCATTTTCTCAAAATGAGTTTTTATCTCTTGCATGCACCCAAACTTACAGTTTTATTCCTATCTATATTCTGAAGGTTTTTACAGAGTAAAACAGTGTTTGTGCATATGTCATTCACCTGATTTTTTCATTCCTATAAAACATGGTGATCAAAAGATAAATCAAAAATCAATCAATAAATCAATCAATAAAACTTGAACTCTAATAGGTCAACAAAATCAAACAAGAAATCTGAACCTGACTTTAACCAATGTTCAGATTTATGTTCTGGAAATCTATGCAAATTACTGCATATTTAATTAGAAAATGCATACTTTGCACATTTTAATATAACATTTCAGAAAACTTGTAATACAAAAATAATTGCATTTTTTTTATGTAAACAATCAACTGGGGAAGTGTAGTAATTGTTATATTTATATGATTTTCTTTACCCTTATTAACATGTGGTGTCTTGCCTTAACTTACACCAAAACCATAAAAAAACATTTCCTTCATTAAAATAAAATATTTACATTAAAATATAAACGCAACGGGCACTGGACGTCAATGTAACATCAGAAAGATGTTAGACAGATGTCAAATTTTGATTGAAAATGGGAATAGTCGTTGAATTTTGGTTACTTAATGCCACAACTTAAAACCAACACAATTTCAAAGTGGAATGGTGTCATAAATTGAACATTGTGTGGATATTAGCATTATGACATTTAACAGACATTGAGTTTTGTTTACCTTACTCATGATTAAATGTTAGTGTTTGACATCAGAATGATGTTGGCGTTTGGAAGACATTGAATTTTGGTTAATTAATACCAATCAACGCCAGCTGTTAGTATTCTACATTAAAATTAATGTCTGTGTTAGATATTGTCTTGACAGTGAATTTTGGTCCCCTGTTGTGAGATCCTATTTTCAACCAAATAATAACATCTTGCAACATGGGCGGCCTTCTGGGGGAAAATAAACTAAACTTATTGAATTCAAGATAATTGCCAAACAGAAAAAAAAAAGAAAAAAAAAAAATTGACAAAAAGGGACAACAAAAATACTAAAACTTTAAAATTAAATTAAAAAAACATACAATATAAAAATTAATTTAGAAATATTGACAAAAACTATAATAATATCTCAATGATGGTGCCATGCAGTCTGAACTGTAAGCAGCAAATAACCCAGAATATCCTTGTTGGAAGCCTCAATAATAATGGAGGCAGAGCTCAGTGCATTTCTCCATGTTTATTGGTGTAGACACACAGACTGCGGTTATCACTGGTGAGTGTGATATGGCTTTGGAAAGCACATGGTCTCAGTGGAGTCTGAGGACGTCAGTGTGGGAACAGACAGGTGTGACGCTAAAAGAGACAGATAAATATGCTTGAGAGGACAGAGTAGTTTGCTGGCTCATTCAGGCGGGCAGACAGACACCTTCAGCCTCAGTGGGAATCTGGACTAATAAATCAATGCCTCCAGCATGATACTGTGTGTGTGTGTGTGTGTGTGTGTGTGTGTGTGTGTGTGTGTGTGTGTGCAAGGTGAAACTGCACGATAAAACAATACTGTGTTAATCTACACTGACATTATCAGCAGTGTTGATTGATATAAGCATGCATTTAAAAAGTTTTTCGCCCACTGATTGCCTGATTGGTGAGTGATTGAATATGCACTTTGTTCAAAGTCTACAGACATTTCCATTAAAATTGTCAAGCATTTTCTGTGTTTTATTTGCCCCCAAATTCTGTTTAATTTTTCCATATTCCATTTTAATAGTTAATAATCGAAAATGACGTCTAATCAATTGAATTAAAACGTAATAATTTAATAATACTTAAATAAAACTTCAACAATTTGAATAATTTATTGAAATTGTAACGATAATAGTGAGCTATGGACTATTTCATTTTTAAGACACTCTGTGTTGTGTTTTAATAATTCTGTGTTTTATGATTTAATAAAAAAATCAATTAAAAAGGTGGTAGTTTTTAATCAATCTTTGAGTAATTGATTAAACAATTTCATCAATCTTTTAAAATGTAATCAAATGAAATTTAAACAATTCCTTTCATTTTTGGTGAACAAAGTGCAGCACAACCGAGGTTAAAAGTGAAAATGTGGACATAACCAAGTTAAACTGAACTTTTATTTTGAAACGTTGTAGTGAAGATTGAAGCTTGTTTCTTCCACAGAATAAAAAATTAAAAGGGTAATTTATCTCAGTTCATCTAGGGTAAGTTTTATCTCACAATTCTGACTTATCTGACTTAAATAAACAAGACTTTTTTTCTCGCAATAGTTTATATCTCGCCATTCTGACTTCATAACACGCAACTGGGAGAAATAAAGTCAGAATTGCGAGATGTAAACTTGCAATTGTGAGCTAAAAAGTCGAAATTGTCTTTTTAAATACTTTAAAGTATACCTTTTTGTGTGTATCTAACGATAGTTTTCTCAAATGAAATGGTGAAAGTGCTTCAGTAAAGCATTCACTTAAACATTTATACAAGACATATTAATTATAGAGTAGACTACTAGACTTATAGTCGTTTTACACATTCATATTAAAGACACTAGTCCATATTGTGATTTGATTAAGTTTACAGCCCTTATTTAGATTTTTTTAATCCAAATTTTGCCAAATTTGGAATTTCATTTTTATGACTGGATTTTGGCACAGATGTGGATGTATTCACAATTAAACAGCTCGTAAAACAAAGCAAGCTGGTTCGTTTCGGCTGTTAAGACTTCATGCCGATAGTCAACACTATGTGCTTTTTCTCTTCGTCTATTTCATCACATCTTGAATTTGAATGCAGCTCCAATGTTTGATCATGTCACCATGAAAGTCATGGCTACCGTGACAGTAATGGCAATAAATATTACGAGGCGATAGTCGAGCATATGCTAGTAAGTGCCATGTGTTCGGATGTAATGGGTTTTATCAAGCAGAAGCCAAAGCAAGCTTGGCGTCGTTCCATGTGACTCCTTAGAGAGCCAAACACTAATTTGGCACAAAAACATTGTGGATATCTGAGTTTTGCATCTTGATTCTCACCACAGCCAACATGCATGCATATACTGATGCATAGTGTAAATATAATTCATGCATTTCAGCTGGAAGGCATGATAGACACTGACTGACTGAAGCTTTTGTCTCACTGAAAGGTCACATGGCTAATTTCTGGTCACTTAATTGCACGTTCACATGGTGGAGATGTTGACAGACGGCTATTACAAGAGAATGCATTATTAATACGATGTGTACCTCATGCATAAATAAATAAAGCAGTCTTTGTGGTTTGAAGTGTCAGAGAAGCCGCAGGCGCAACTCAAATCCTGAACGTAAAGGTACATTAAAGCAACAACACACACACATGCACAGAGTGATTAGAGGAATTAAAGGACAGAGACACAGACTGAACAAAGCCAAGGTGATTTCAAGCCATACTGACCTCTTGGTTCTAATGCATTGTCTACTTTGTCATCGACAAAAACGCGGTCATGAACGCCTATGGTTTTCTCGCAGCCATCTACAAAAACAGAAGAAATGAAAAAGATACCGTAAGCCAGTCATGTTAGTGATAAATCAGCAGCCCAACCCACCTGCCAATCAAAGGAAAGCCCGTGACATCATCACACAGAAGCAGTCACCCGCCATTAAAGTGTGAGGCATTGAAAGAAGCTCTGACAGAATCAAACGTATGAGTGTGTGTGCGTGTGTGTGTTTTAGAATCAATGACACTTACTTGGTGGTCTCACAAACACTTTCAGCTTGAGACACGACCTTCTCCCGGTTTCTGTGATCATGGATGCTGTAAAACACAAAGAACAGATAAGCAGAGGTGAGTACACACACTCAAACACACACAATCACCTGACAAGAGGAAGATATCTTCTTAGTCTGGCGCTACACACACACACACACACACACACTCTGAGCTGAGGCTTGCGGGTGTATTTTGTGGTCTGAAATAGGAAATTGGCCCGTTCCTGAGGAATCTAAAGGGTGTGTACACACACACACACACACACGGCGCCTGCGGGGTGAAGAAAGCAACGTCACGCTGTCATTTGTGGTTTTATGTCACTCGCAGTCAGTCTGATGGTTTATCAGCCGGTTCGGCACTCGAGAGGTTTGAGCACAAATACACCAGACTGTTTTCAAAAGAGGAAAATCACAGCTGAAATTATAGAGTGACTTCATCTCGAGATTATTTTTAGCCAAACATGTGTTTCTTGAATGCTGTACTTAAAGGTCAAGTAGAGAAAGGAAAAATCACAAATCAGATCCTACTCACTTTCTCAACTGTTTCTCCAAGACCGAAACTGAGTTAAATGGAGATCAGACTGAAGGATCTTACGGAGCCGATAAAGGGACACGGGGATGGAGAAAAATATGGGATGGGAGGAAACCTTATATTTCAACGCTTTTTGCCGTTTGCTTTCTAAACTTTTGCATTCCCCTGAGAAATGTTGCGCTTGTTTGCCAAAACCTTTTGAGTTCACACAAAAAACTTTTGCGTTTGCTTGATTGCTAACGATTTGTGTTTTTTGAGAATCTTCGCTGTCAAATCTTTGCACTTGCTCGGAAAACTTTTGTTTTCGCTCAGAAAAGTATTGTTCCCCGAAGAAACGTTGCGTTTGCTCACAATTTTTTTGCGTTCTCTTGCAACACTGTTGCATTCCCCCGAGAAACTTTGCATTCTTTTGCAAAATGTTTGCGTTCGCTCACAAAACTCCCGCGTTCGCTTGTAAAACATTTGCGTTGGCTCACAAAACTTCTGCGTTCGCTTGTAAAACATTTGCGTTGGCTCACAAAACTTCTGCGTTCGCTTGTAAAACGTTTGCGTTCACTCATAAAACTTCTGCGTTCGCTTGTAAAACGTTTGTGTTCGCTCTCAAAACTTCTGCGTTCGCTTGTAAAACGTTTGCGTTCGCTCATAAAAACTTCTGCGTTCGCTTGTAAAACGTTTGCGTTCGCTCACAAAACTTCTGCGTTCGCTTGTAAAACGTTTGCGTTCGCTCACAAAACTTCTGCGTTCGCTTGTAAAACATTTGCGTTACTCACAAAACTTCTGCGTTCGCTTGTAAAACGTTTGTGTTCGCTCTCAAAACTTCTGCGTTCGCTTGTAAAACGTTTGCGTTACTCACAAAACTTCTGCGTTCGCTTGTAAAACGTTTGTGTTCGCTCTCAAAACTTCTGCGTTCGCTTGTAAAACATTTGCGTTACTCACAAAACTTCTGCGTTCGCTTGTAAAACGTTTGTGTTCGCTCACAAAACTTCTGCGTTCGCTTGTAAAACGTTTGCGTTACTCACAAAACTTCTGCGTTCGCTTGTAAAACGTTTGTGTTCGCTCTCAAAACTTCTGCGTTCGCTTGTAAAACGTTTGTGTTCGCTCTCAAAACTTCTGCGTTCGCTTGTAAAACATTTCCGTTCGCTCACAAAACTCCTGCGTTCGCTTGTAAAACATTTGCGTTCGCTCACAAAACTTCTGCGTTCCCTCGTAAAACTTCTGCGTTCGCTTGTAAAACTTTTGTGTTCGCTCTCAAAACTTCTGCGTTCGTTTGTAAAACATTTCCGTTCGCTCACAAAACTCCCGCGTTCGCTTGTAAAACGTTTGCGTTCGCTCACAAAACTTTTGTTCGCTTGTAAAACGTTTGTGTTCAATCACAAAACTTCTGCGTTCACTTGTAAAACGTTTGCGTTCACTCACAAAACTTCTGCGTTCGCTTGTAAAACGTTTGCGTACACTCACAAAACTTCTGCGTTCGCTTGTAAAACGTTTGCGTTCACTCACAAAACTTCTGCGTTCGCTTGTAAAACGTTTGCGTTCACTCACAAAACTTGTGTTCGATTGTAAAACGTTTGTGTTCGCTCACAAAACTTCTGCGTTCGCTTGTAAAACGTTTGCGTTCACTCACAAAACTTCTGCGTTCACTTGTAAAACGTTTGCGTTCACTCACAAAACTTGTGTTCGATTGTAAAACGTTTGTGTTCGCTCACAAAACTTCTGCGTTCGCTTGTAAAACGTTTGCGTTCACTCACAAAACTTGTGTTCGATTGTAAAACGTTTGCGTTCGCTCACAAAACTTCTGCGTTCGCTTGTAAAACGTTTGCGTTCACTCACAAAACTTCTGCGTTCACTTGTAAAACGTTTGTGTTCGCTCACAAAACTTCTGCGTTCGCTTGTAAAACGTTTGAGTTCGCTCTCAAATCTCCCGCGTTCGCTTGTAAAACGTTTGCGTTCACTCATAAAACTTCTGCAGTCGCTTGTAAAACTTCTGCGTTCGCTTGTAAAACTTGTGCATTTGCTCGTAAAACGTTTGCGTTCGCTCTTAAAACGTTTGTGTTCGCTCACAAAACGTCTGCGTTCGCTTGTAAAACTTCTGCGTTCGCTTGTAAAACTTCCGCGTTCGCTTGTAAAACTTCCGCGTTCGCTTGTAAAACTTCTGCGTTCGCTTGTAAAACTTCTGCGTTCACTTGTAAAACTTCTGCGTTCGCTTGTAAAACGTTTGCGTTCGCTCACAAAACTTGTGTTCGATTGTAAAACGTTTGTGTTCGATTGTAAAACGTTTGTGTTCGCTCACAAAACTTCTGCGTTCGCTTGTAAAACGTTTGCGTTCACTCACAAAACTTGTGTTCGATTGTAAAACGTTTGTGTTCGCTCACAAAACTTGTGTTCGATTGTAAAACGTTTGTGTTCGCTCACAAAACTTCTGCGTTCACTTGTAAAACGTTTGCGTTCACTCACAAAACTTCTGCGTTCACTTGTAAAACGTTTGTGTTCGCTCACAAAACTTCTGCGTTCGCTTGTAAAACGTTTGAGTTCGCTCTCAAATCTCCCGCGTTCGCTTGTAAAACGTTTGCGTTCACTCATAAAACTTCTGCAGTCGCTTGTAAAACTTCTGCGTTCGCTTGTAAAACTTGTGCATTTGCTCGTAAAACGTTTGCGTTCGCTCTTAAAACGTTTGTGTTCGCTCACAAAACGTCTGCGTTCGCTTGTAAAACTTCTGCGTTCGCTTGTAAAACTTCCGCGTTCGCTTGTAAAACTTCTGCGTTCGCTTGTAAAACTTCTGCGTTCGCTTGTAAAACTTCTGCGTTCACTTGTAAAACTTCTGCGTTCGCTTGTAAAACGTTTGCGTTCGCTTGTAAAACGTTTGCGTTCGCTTGTAAAACGTTTGCGTTCACTCATAAAACTTCTGCGTTCGCTTGTAAAACGTTTGCGTTCGCTCTCAAAACTCAAGGGCTCTGTCTGTAGTATCCAAATGTTTCTCCTGAGAAAAATATTCTGAGATCTCAACAATTTCTCAAATTGTGCTTAAATCAGCCGAGATGCTAAAGATCTCAATATGAACTCAAACATCTCAAATTCTCCAAAGACCAAGATATCTGAGCTATGCAACGGTCAATATTTGACTCATTAATGACTATTTTTATTTCTGCATAATAATATTTCAGGAGAAAGGCAACAAATCAGACAGCTGAAAATCAATGAAATATAATTTTTCCTCCCATCTCATATTTTTCCCAGCTCATAACTGAGCTGAGCCTTGACAGGGAAAACTCTTAATGTTATTCTGTGAGCTTTATTAAGATGGACAGCACAGAGCAAGTTCAACGTTTGGACTAATTAAGGCTAATTACTCTCAAAATGGGATTTGATTCTGTGATCTTTGGTGTAAATGTGGTGTGGCGCTCGTGTGGCCTTCATAATGTGCTGCATTTCTGAGTGAAACAGGAAAAGGAAGAGCAGGACTTGATTTTATATTTTATATAAAGGCTGTAATGAAAGTAAATTGTATCAAAATTGCTTCAGTACTGATGTTCACTTAACCTAACCTAACCTAACCTAACCTAACCTTAACCCTAGCCTAACCCTAAACCTAATCCCAACTCTAAGCCTAACCCTCAAGACAAACTCTTAAAATGTGAGCATTATTTCTCAAGATTTAATTGCAAAATATTACACTGACAACTGACTCAGAATCTTTCATTGAGCATATATCAATTATTAAACTGTCATGCACTGATAAAACTGTGTGTGTGTGTGTGTGTGTGTGTTTAATGCACATTTCTGAAATGCATTACACTCTATTCTGATCTGTATTCTGTGGCGTTTGAGTTCATTAATGGAATAAAACGAACACCTGAAGCATGTCATGAATCCAAACGACAGAGCTTCACACGGGAAGAGCCAAATAAACCCGTTAACAGACAAACAGAGAAATAAAAGACTGTCAGTGTGTTCCTCTGTGCTCACTAAAACTGGATTGCAATAACTGGACGTGTCTTGAGCATCAAATCATCATATTAGAGTGATTTCTGAAGGATCATGTGACACTGAAGACTGGAGTAATGATGCTGAAAATTCAGCTTTGATCACAGGATATAAATTACACTTTACTATATATTCACATAGAAAACAGATGATTTACATTGCAATAATATTTCACAATTTTTCCCATGTTTTTGATCAAATAAATGCAGCTTTGCTGAGCAGAAGAGACTTATTTCAGAAATGTTAGACACAGAAACAGGTTTTCCTCTGTATTGTGCAGCGATACACTCGTGTGCTGTAATGAAATGAACACATTTCCAGGATCTCCGCCTGCATGCGGCTTAATAATCAAACACATTTTCCGATTGTAAATCTGGCAAGCGAACGCTCCTGTCAGAGTCGGCCCGCCCTTTGGGCAAGTATGCTAATCAGCATTTATTTCATTTGACAAAGACAACATACGAACGCAGAGCTATTAAATATGCAGCGCTCTCATTCTCCACTGTAGCCGGCAGCGTATCTTTCTCAATTTGTCCTCATCCATAAAGACTCTTCGACTAAGAGCATCAGCAGAGATGAAGAGCGTTCCTCACAGCCCTGCTTTAGTGCTTCGGTCTCAGCATGTACATGCTAATGAAAGTGTGTGTGTGTGTGTGTCTCTCTGTGTGTGTGTGTGTGTGTGTGTGTGTGTGTGTGTGTGTGTGTGTGTGTGTGTGTGTGTGTGTGTGTGTGTGTGTGTGTGTGTGTGTCTGCGTGTGTGTGTGTGTGTGTGTGTGTGTGTGTCTGCGTGTGTGTGTGTGTGTGTGTGTGTGTGTGTGTGTGTGTGTGTGTGTGTGTCTGCGTGTGTGTGTGTGTGTGTGTGTGTGTGTGTGTGTGTGTGTGTGTCTGCGTGTGTGTGTGTGTGTGTGTGTGTGTGTGTGTGTGTGTGTGTGTCTGCGTGTGTGTGTGTGTGTGTGTGTGTGTGTGTGTGTGTGTCTGCGTGTGTGTGTGTGTGTGTCTGCGTGTGTTTGTGTGTGTGTGTGTGTGTGTGTGTGTGTGTTTGTGTGTCTGCGTGTGTGTGTGTGTGTGTGTGTGTGTGTGTGTGTGTGTGTGTGTGTGTGTGTTTGTGTGTCTGCGTGTGTTTGTGTGTGTGTGTGTGTGTGTGTGTGTGTGTGTGTGTGTGTGTGTGTGAGAGAGAGAAATATATTTAAGTGTTTCAACTTCACATTTATATATATATACTTAAGTTAGTCAATTATGACACAACCTCATACATTTTATGTAGTTTGTTTTTATAGACTAAAGTTAAATGGAAATACAAATATATTATTATGTTTTAATTTGTTGTTAAAAAGACCATTACAGAGACAGATGTACATTAAAAGGAAGAACCTGAAACATCTAGCAACCAGAATACACTGTAAAAAAGCTTTTCTTACTGAGTAGTTTTGTCTTACAAATATATATAAAAAAAAAAATTAGATCAAGATGCATTTTCTATATCAGAAAAATATAAGATATTTAGTCTTGTTTCCTGAAAAAAAAAAAACTTAATTAAGTGCATCTTGCTTAAAACTAGTAAAATTATCTGCCAATGGGCTGAGCAAAATAATCTTAATGTAAATAGAAAATTTAGACAATTTAGATTTTTTTTTTCTAGGAAACAAGACTAAATATCTTGTAATTTTTCTGACATAGAAAATGCATCTTGATTTAAGAATGTTTTTTATATTTTGACTGTAAACAAGACCAAAATACCAAGTAAGAATAGCATTTTTTGCAGTATATCACTGAGACTTGAGGGTGCAGGACACTTTTCACCTAACAATCAAGCACAAAAAACACCCTAGCAACACCCTGGCAACCACCCAGACCACCCTAACTGGATAGCAACACTCATGGCAACCACAAATAATACCCTAGCCATCACATAGGAACACCCTGGCAACCACACAGAATACCCTAGCATCTGCATAGCCACACACGAGACACTGCAACACCCTGGCAACTAGCCAGAAAACCATAGCAACCACACAGAACACCCCAGCAGCTGCATAGCAACACCCTGTCAACCACACAGTATACCCTACCAACCACCTGTTAGTAACATCCTGGCGACCACAAAAACACTGTAGGAACCACATAGCAACACCCTGGCAACCATACAGAACACTCTATTAACCACATAGCAACATCCTGGCAACCAACCAGAACACCCTAGCAACCACACAAAAAACCCAGCAACCACAAAGAACATCCTTGCAACCACAACTACAGCAACCACAAAGAACAACCGCACAGAACATCCTTGCAACCACCAGAATCAAACAGCAACACCCTGGCAACTGCACAGCAAAACCCTGACAACCACAGAGAATCCCTAGTGTATAGCAGTGAGTTTTGCACCTACAATAATCAGAACATAAAAATCTAGTCATTGAGACTCTCAATCACACACACACACACACACACACACACACACACATACACACGCGCGCGCGCGCGCACACACACACGTGCGCACACACACACACACACACACACACACACACACACGTTTACTTAGCTATCTAAATGGGGACATTCTGTCCACTGACACTAACCCGACCCATCACAGAAAACTCTCTGCATTTTTACATTTTCAAAAAACCTTTAATTACTTTATTTTTTATATCAGATTTACAAATGAGGATGTCCATAAAGGGAGATTTTTGGAGGTTTTGTCAGGTTTGGTCATTTCTGGGTACAAATTTGTCTCCAAAATATAGTTAAGTATAGGTACACACACACTCATACATACACACACACACACACACACACACACACACACACACACACACACACACACACACACACACACACACACACACACACACACACACACACACATTTGCTTTTAATTTCAACAAGACATCAGAGACTCTCATCATTACAACAATAAAACGCATGAATTTCACAATTTTAGGAGCCTCCAAGAACATCTTCTCCAATATAATGAAATATTATCAATATATATATATATATATATATATATATATATATATATATATATATATATATATATATATATATATATATATGTTGTTGTTGTTGTTGTTTTTTCATTCAGAATACACAGATGTGTTTGAATAGCCATCAATGGAGAAAGATGGTCAAGAAAGAGTGATTATAATAGGACCTCAGACTGCTGGTACACTGAATTAAAC
>NC_138240.1:1495168-1546643 GCF_964197995.2 Scardinius erythrophthalmus | reverse complement strand
AGAGAGAGAGAGAGAGAGAGAGAGAGAGAGAGAGAGAGAGAGAGAGAGAGAGAGAGAGAGAGAGAGAGAGAGAGAGAGAGAGAGAGATGGAGAGAGAGGAGAGAGAGAGAGAGAGAGAGAGAGAGAGAGAGAGAGAGAGAGAGAGAGAGAGAGAGAGAGGAGAGAGAGAGAGAGAGAGAGAGAGAGAGAGAGAGAGATGAGAGAGAGAGAGGAGAGAGAGAGAGAGAGGAGAGGAGAGAGATGAGAGAGAGACGAGAGAGAGAGAGAGAGAGAGGATGATCTGCTCACAGACGGTCTTTGGCAGTGTCTCTCAGTAAGTGTAACATGCTGTCTGGCAGGTCCAGGCCGTTTGCCACCGAATGTTACAGTCACACACACACACACACACACACACAGGAAGAGGAAAACGGCGGGAAGTCGGGAAGTGTTGCGACCCAGAGGATCAGACGGAACAAAACAAAGAGAAGGAAAAGGTTCCATTTATCAAAGGCATGATGATGGTGATGGTGCTCCTTCACACTGCAGGAGAACAGATGAAGCGCAGGAGAGGACAGTGAGACACTAAAGCTCATGCACAGAAATATAATAAACTCAAGTCATGAAACGCCATTAAACTGATCATCGTTAACATGACAGCCAGGGTCAGGCAAAATACAGAATTTAAGAATGTGTGAGTCTAAATTGAAATGGCCGCAGCATACAAAATGTTGAAGTGGACGTTGAAATTTATTTGAAAAAATACAGTAAAAACAGTGAAATATTATTATAATGTGAAATATCTGTTTTCTATGTGAATATATATATAGTAAAGTGTAATTTATTCCTGTGATCAAAGCTGAATGTTCAGCATCATTACTCCAGTCTTCAGTGTCACATGATCCTTCAGAAATCACTCTAATATGATGATCTGATGATCAAGAAACATTTATGATTATTATCAGTGTTCATATTTTTGTGGAAACTGTGATACGTTTAATTTTTCAGGATTCTTTTGATGAATAGACATTTTCAGCTTTTATTTTAAAAAGAGTCTTTTGTAACATTATAAATCACTTTTGGTCAATTTATTCATCCTTGCTCTTTTAGAAAAAATAGTGTATATAACAATCTATTTTTCATTATAATATATTCACTTTTAAACAGTTTCATTAATTTAAACTGACACAACAGTTTCAGTTGAATTTGTTTATGTCGAGTTTGGTTCCATTTTAATTGAACAATTTCCATTTGCATTCAAATTTAAATTCCAATTCAGCATCCTGATTAATGTTTTAAAGTCAGGAATATAACATTTAATCCTGAAAGGCACCGACCGCATCACTTACAGCATCTATCAAAACTGCTGCAGTCGATGGACGGTCACAGGGAAGGTAAACCCTGATTTAATAAGCGTACGTGAGATCATAAACCCCCCGCGCTTTTCCCGAGACTCCAAACCACATCCAGATTTTCCAATTCCACTCGCGTCAGACACAAAACGTGATTCATTCTCCTCTCATCCACTGAATCTCTCGTGTAATATTGGATTTGGAGACCCTGAGAGATTAAAATCCATCCTTAAATTCACAATATTAGAAAAAGATGCTGTCTCAAGCGTTTCGCAGTGGGGGGTCAGCTGACCCATGCCCTGACCTTTGACCTGAGAGAGACACACTCACACAGCTCATACTGTATTCAGCTCAATAGATTTCAGATGTGAACATCACTAAAGAACTTCCTGCATTTCCCATTTTCACCGTCTCTTTCAAGAGAAACAACGCTTGTGATGTTCTTCCTCAGTGTTTCTGTCTCGTTTTCCAGCACAAATATCTAAACATTCATAAATCAAGATACAGCGGGGGAAATAAGTATTGAACACGTCATCATTTTTCTCAGTAAATATATTTCCAAAGGTGCTATTGACATGAAATTTTCACCAGATGTTGATAACAACCCAAGGAATCAGTACATACAAAGAAACCAAAACAAATAAGCTCAGAAATTAAGTTATGTGTAATAATGTGAAATGACACAGGGAAAAAGTATTGAACACGTGAAGAAAGGGAGGCGCAAAAAGGCATGGAAAGCCAAGACAACTGCTGAAAACTTACAGTAATTAAAAAGCAGTCCAGCCCGCTGTCCGTGCAAATTAATAACAGCTGGTTCAGTCCCAACGGATGGCCTACAAAAAGGTCTCATTGCCAAGGTGTCACACAAGACACATCTCATGATGGGTAAAAGCAAAGAGCTGTCTCAAGACCTTCGCAACCTAATTGTTCCAACACATAATGATGGCATTGGTTATAGGCGCCATTCTAAGCTTCTGAATGGTCCAGTGAGCACTTTTGGGGCCGTAATACAGAAGTGGAAAGACAATCATTTCACCATAAATTTGCCTCGACCAGTGCTCCTCGCAAGATTTCTGAGTGAAAAGAATAATCAGAAGAGTTGTCCAAGAGCCAAGGACCACTTGTGGAGAGCTTCAAAAAGACCTGCAGATAGCAGGTACTGTGTTCTCAAAGAAAACAGTAAGCAATGCACTCCACCGCCATGGCCTGTATGCACGCTCACCACGCAAGACTCCATTACTGAAGAAAAAAAAAGCATGTTGAAGCTCGTTTAAAGTTTGCTGCACAACATTTGGAAAAGCCAGGGAAATACTGGGAGAATTTAGTGTGGTCACATGAGAGCAAAATTGAATTGTTTGGATGCCATAATACACACCATATTTGGAGGAGAAATGGCAGTGCACATTACCCTAAAAACACCATACAACTTGGTGTTGGCTCTTGGTTCAATACTTATTTCCCCCGCTGTACATGAGATATTAAGACTGGAAAATATATCAGGTGAATTTGTGCTTTAAAGAAGAACAAATATCTGCCAATGGAGAAAAACAAACTTAATTGAAAGTGAAATCAAGATTATTTTTCTGACCCCATTAACAGATATTTGTTCTTGTTTAAAGCATAAATGAGCTTAATTTTAATAAATTTTTCAGAAAACAAGACTCGTTCACAGTTCACACCATGGAAGATAACTATAACAATAAAGACATAGGGCCCTATCTTGCACCCAGCGCAATTGACTCTGTACAGCGACGCATGTATCATTCCTATTCTGCACCCGCGCACAGCGGACTTTTCCCTCCACAGACGCACGTCGGTTAACTAGGGAATGAACTTGCGCTCCCGGGGGCGGTTCAGGGCAAAGAGGAGGCGTGATCCGGCGCAAACGTTCCCTGGTGCTATTTTGCAGTTTCAAAAAACAATTCCTCCACTGACCAGGACAAACCTCGTCTAAAGTCAGCGGCGCGTTCAGATGCTATTTTAAGGGTGCATGCTTGGCCATAATGTAGCGTGTGCACAACGCACACACACTTTGCTTCTCTCATCTACACAGAAGTAGCAGTTCTCATTTTTAGAAAACCATACATTATTACAAGGAAAAATATTCCACACAAGGGAAATCATTGTTGTGTCCATGAAGATGTGAAATATAGTCATAAATCTAGCTTACACATTTACCCAAATTATCATACGCCTGTTTAACCGAAGCTAATCTGGGTGTGTTTCTCCATCCCCAATGTCACTTCTCTGTGTTTTACGGCCCTGACGAGAACGTCGGTCTCCTCGGCTGTGAAATCCGCTCCTGGCAAATCCGCCGTTATAATAGCAACCCGCCATGGAACAAGCGCGCCTGCTCTTAAAGGGAATGTGAGATGAGGCTCTGATTGGTTTATTTCACGTTACGCCCAAACCACACCTATGACTAATGAAGCGACTTCAGACCAACACATTTTAGATTTGCGAGACCCGCCCACAAAGTTACTTTCGTTTTGCGCCCTTTTTAAAAAAAAAAAAAATTCTAAATGTAAAAGAATAGCAGAGTCCACAGCACAACTATAACGATAACGACACAGAGAAACAATACAGCTTATGAATATTAAAAACACTGACAGCCAATCAGAATCCATCCTGCTTTAAAGAGCTCGAGCATTTAAAGCGACAGGCTACAAAACTGGCGCACTTACAATAAACTGAAAAAAATTGTGGATGCTTATATAGTTATTGTTATAGTTATCATTCTTGGTGTGGACGACCCTTTACATATGCCATTTTGCTTCTCCAGAAAATGCATCTGGATTTAATAATGTTTAGATGTTTGTGCTGGAAAAGACAGAAACACTGAGGAAGAAAGTAATATTTGCAGTGTCCGAGATGAGAAATCCTTCCCTTACTGTTTGAACGCCAAGAGAGCTGACAGGACAAAAGCATGATGAATTACATCCTCGGTTTGATTCAACCTCATGTCTCGATTAACCTGCTCGAGTGGATAACAGCAGAAGAACACAAGAGCTCCAGCTGACCTCTGACCCCGCTGAAAGAACACACATGACGGGGGCTTTTTTATCTCACAAGCAGCAATTCGTCTGTACATCCACATTTCCAATAAACTCTAATGCTGGCAGACAAATTCGTCATGTGATCACACAACAAATCTCTGACTGGTGTAAATCACAGGCGCATTCGTAAAGCAACTCTGATTAACGCTGGCCCACTTCTGTCACAGCGAGCTCGTTTTTGTGTGTGGAAATACATTATAGGAGCGTTTGATGTTATCTTTGTTTGCCGACTGTATTACACACACGCTGACATTACTGGCACCTCAAACACACACAGGCTGCTTTCATTTCCATCCACATTAAATCCACAAACCTCTGGAGGAACTGCTTTTAATCATACACTGAAAACAATTTGCATTAGCACTTCATTTCCACTCAGAAAGTGCTAGTCTAGTATACAGTTGAGGGTTATGTTTAGTTTCATAGTGTTTTAGTTTGTTTTTTTCCTGTTCCTGTTTGCCCGAGTTCTCGTTCATTATTTGTTGTCATGGTTACTGATTGTTTTGCGCACCTGTTTCTTGTTCAGTTTGTTGTATTTAAGCCCACAATTTAGTTCTACTCATTGTTCGATTCAAAAATCTATTTTTAATGTGTATATATCTTGTTTATAATCATATACCCACTAAATGCCACATGCAATCAAAAAATACTGGGATTAATGTCTTTACAAGTCAGTCAAATGGTCTTTTTTTTGACACTACAGGTACACTACAATTTTTTTTTTTTTTTTTTTAGTATTTCTGTCTAGTTTTCCACTACAAATATCTAAACATTCATAAATCAGGATACATTTACTGGTGAAGTAAAACTATTTCAGATCTTAAGTCTTGTTTAAAGAAAAATAAAGTGAGTTTTTGCTTAAAGCTCCAGTATGCGACTTTGGTATTTGACCACAAGAGGGCGCAGTTTCAACAATAACAAAGGCGAAGCTTGATGACGCTATGAAGGAGGTGACGATGGGAGATGTCGTTTTTTTTAATGCGTTTTCACCATCTAGCGATATATCTACATGGAATTAATGAATCATGATCACGGATGAGGTAATTTATTCGTTTTTGTATTACCTGTATGTCTGATCGTATTATTTTATTTCATCATAATTAATGAACTGCAAGGAACGTGAAATGTTATGCTATTATCCCATTACAACATACAGCTATTTGTCAAATGATTTGTTTGGTTAATTTTGTCCAGTTTTACGTTTTTATGGTTAATGCCGTGTTGTGTAACGTGTTCAAACCAATATCTAAAAGTAAATTTGAACGAACATTTGCAAGTAATGACTAAATATATTTTTTTAACATCATATCCGATTGTATTTAATTGTACTGCCATAAGCTCGGTCACCACACGTGATAAAAAGCCTTACCAAAGTACAAAGAGCAATATAACTTTGTTTATAACTATAAGTGCTATTATTGACAGTTGCATGTCTTACCTGTCTATCAATACACTCGCGAGACCAGAGTCTCGGTCAAGTCCAAGATTGACGCGCAGCTCTCTCCATCTCGAAAACGCCTGGCCGATATTTATCTGGGTTTTATTCCTCCGTTTGTCACACAGTCTGAGTGTATCCGAATATGGACGCTTTCGTTTTGTTGGCACTTCCATACTCACCAAAGAGTTCGTGATCCATAACAGCTATAACCATACAGTCTATGGCTATAACGCTTTAACCACCACTTCCGCATTTGACCATGCGATATTCCGGTGTGGTGGGTCATATTTTTTATTTTATTCTTTTTTTATTCTTTGTCAGACGTCTTTATTGTTTATTGTGATAAGAAAAAAAAACTCAATAAAGTTGTTGTAAAAAAAAAAAAAAAAAAAAATCCGGTGTGGTGGAATATCCTATCACATGGTCCACACCGGAAAAAAGGGATATTGCGTCACTGAGGCGCGACATTTCTTTTCCGGGACGGCCAGTTATTTAAAATCGGAATTTCTCTGAAATAAAAAATCTTTGGAGACTTTTGAGATATTGTAAGTACACAACTGGAGGAAATATATCACACTGTGCAAGTTATTTTTGGAAATTTTATTACAAAATTCCTACATATTGGAGCTTTAAAACAAAGCTGACTCCATTTTTTTTTCTGACTCCATTGGCAGATATTGTTCTTGTTTTAAGCACAAACTCACTTAATTTTGATCATATCTTCAGTCATGTTTCCTCTCCAGTAAATGTATCCTGATTTAAGAATGTTTAGATATTTGTGCTGGAAAACAACAACAAAACTCAAAGTAATAAAATTTTGGCTGCGTATGCCCACTTCACAAGACTATAATTCAGTTGGAGAACCACTAAAAGTCCTCTTTGAACTGATGCGATTAGAGTCGTGACGTCTGATGTGATAATGTCAGTCACTGTTTGAGAGAAATGGCCGTAATCACAGAGAGCCGATAACATTTCTTCCGAGCCGTTATCAGCAGCACCTTTACGACTGATTCAGAGAAATGTCACCATCTCCAGAGACGGAAAAGCACCATCTGAAAGCTTCGGGAATGACACTGAACCTGAACCATAATGATCTTCTGTTTTCTGAAGAGCGCGTGCGATTATTCACTCAACAACAGTCCATGAACACAGACATTCAAGATTAAACTAGTGAGCTGTGATTGACCGACACTCTAATAGACATACAAATACACAGCAAACAGAAATACTGGAAAATAATCCAACTTAATTTCAGTGAACTAGTTTTTATACTTTTCGTGACTGCATGAAATGTATTTGTTATTCATTTCTCTTGGAGTGTCCATCAACATGGCGCTTCATAATTGATGAACTTTGCAACATTGACACAGTTATTGAACTGAATAATGACACTGTTCACTGTTAATTTACTATTTTATTAGTGTGAAGCTGCTTTGAAGGGCTATAGAAATAAATGTGTCTTGACATCATTATTGACGTGACTAGCTATTAGTCCCAAACCAATCAAATTAATTTCAAAATTCGATGAGCCTTGAGCCTAAAAAATAAATGAATATTTTTTTTTTAATAATAAATAAATAAATAAATCAAACACTGGCAACATATTAACAATATTATTTATAATTGTAATATTATATTATATTCTATATTATATTCTATGTTGCTTGCAACATTTAATTTTTTAATGGCTGTCAATGGAGAAAGAGGCTTTTACGCAGCCAGATAAAATAAAATAAATATATAAATAAATAAATAAAAATTATATTTCTGTGTTGCTTGCAACATAATTTTTGAATGGCCATCAATGGAGAAAGATACTTTTTTACGTCTACCTGCAGGTTTTAAAATCTTTTTTTCTCTGACCTTAAAGGTCAAGTAAAAAAGTGACCAATTGATCATTCAGTGAATGTAATCACAATCAATCTGTTGAATAATATAACTATTAAATGCACAATAATGTGGATGTCAGCTTGATATAAAACACTATTACAATGAAATTGGACAGTTTCCATTATAGTCTAAATGAAAGCTTGATGGATGAACTGGAAAGGAGGTTTTAATTGAACATTTGCTTAAATATTCCTGCCAGAGAAAGCTGACATCTTTAACTGCCGGCATTGTGAAATCACCTTTCTTAATACAGACAATAACAGCGTCTGAAGTCATTGTGAAACATGGCAACTAAAAGCGGGACGCTTCACACTTCAACTCCAGCTTTGACTTTCTGTTTGGAATTACGCTCAACATGACTGTCATGATGTATATTAATTACGCTGTTCACCAGAGAGACAAAAGCTGGCAAGATGTGGAGACTGGAGCGCGGGACAGACGGATCCGTGGAGTGAGACGCACAATCAGTCAGAGAGGGCAAACGCATTTCACAGATGTTCGCTTTGGACCGAGAGGGAGGATGATGGACTCGTGAGAAGAACGATATGCTCTATGATTTTCACGTTCTCAGCAGCACCGGCTAGTCAAGCACATAATGACGGCTCTCGATGTGAGAAGGCCTCGGAGCACGGTGACGATGTGAAGGTCCTGCAGGAACGTTATGAGGGAAAACTAATGAGCTTTGCCTTTTTTTTCATCTCACCTTGTGGACAGGTGTCCTTCAGCGAAACACTCAAATTGCACTTTCTTTAAAAAATAAAATAAAATATTGATTCATATTGATTTCTGTCCTCCCTGGATGTTTTATGCTGTCTTTGAAAATGAATCTCAACAAGAGAAATTGCATTTTCTTATAATGTACAAACGGCCTTGTCACTGACACACAGTGAGGGAAATAAAGTTATATTACGGCTGTTGAAACTGCTTGAAATTGAACAACATGCAGGCCTAAACATATCAAACTCGATGTGAAACACACCTGGGTTGACAGGTATTTCTGGTCTCTGAGTATTTCATCTTATTACTGTTTAGCATGACCTCATATTGTGTGCTTGAACAAAGCAAACATCTCTCTGATCCACGAACCCTCATAACAAACTTTAAAACTGTCATTTTAAAAGCTTGCATGAAGCCACGTTTGAAAAAAGAAAGAAAAAGGGTGCATTTCACCTCTGGGTGTCTGTATGCGCATTTATGCATTTGGCAGATGCTTTTATCCCAAGAGATTTACAATGTGTTGATGGTGTACATTTGTATCTTAGTGTTGCTTTTGCTGTTTGACTTTCAGAATAAGTAAAGAATTTCCAAATATTTTCCAAAAAAACTTTTTTTTTTAAATACACTGCAAAAATGGTTTTAAATTGCATATCTTATGGAATTTAGCTATTTAAGTCATTAATCTTGATTTGAGTCTTGTTTTCTGAAAAATCTAAGTTAAGTGAAAATATTTGCCAGTGGGGGCAGAAAAATGATCTTAATTCAAAGTAAAAATGAGATTATTTTTCTGATTCATTGGCAGATATTTGTTTTTCTTTTAAGCACAAACTCACTTCATTTTTTCAGCAGATGAAGATTGATGCTTAGTTTATAGAGTTTTGTTGTTATTGAGAGCGTACGGCAATAAAAGTAGACTTTATGATGTTTCAAATGATGTATATCACTTGTCTGTATGACAAAAAAGTAAATGTGCTTTGATTTATGAATGTTTATTTATTTGTGCTGGAAAACAAGACAGAAAAACTGAGGAAGAAAAATAGACTAAAAAGTAGAATAAAATAGAATAAAAATATGACTAAAAAAATAGTCATACAGTTTTAAAAATCATATGTTCTTATGTATTTTGTTATTGTAATGTGTGAAAACTATTAATGTTAAAGGTTGTTTTTTTCCAGATTTCTTTAGTAATATATTTTGGTAAAAATGCTAAAATCCAGTTATTGTCAATTTAACCTGCACCATAACAATCATACCCAGAATGTGATCAATTCAGTTCAATGTTGATTCAGTTCAGGTCAATAACTGTGTCAATTTTGCAAAGTTCATCAATTATGAAAATGGTGTGGGCCAAATTGACCCGCAAACATCATATTTCACAAAATAAATTCTATACGCACATTCCACAACACGTCGGAGTGTATAAACTTTGCATGAACGTTCATGATCCGCATTAAGAAAAAGTCACAAAATATCAAGTAAACAAAATAATAGATTAATCATCAATATTTGACAGCTCAAAAGTCGATTCGGGTCAAAACGACCCGCAACATGATAGTTTCAGACAAAGCGAAATTTTCACTTTCCTTTTCTAGTTAAAACTACTAAACGCCAAGCTGGTTAACCATGAAATATGTGGGGCAAATTGAACCACAAATATCATAATCATAAATTTTACACCCACATACCACAACCACAGTGTCGAAACTTTACATGCATTTGTGAAAAGGTCACAAATTATCAAGAAACAATTATAGGTTAACTCGTATATCTGACAACTCAAAAATCAATTCGGGTGAAACTGACCAGCAACAATTCAGACAAAGCCAACATTTCCTTTTCTAGTCAAAACTACAAAATTCCAAGCTGTTATTCTCTGTACTTAAAGATACAAAATAATTTCCTGCTCATAAACACTCAGAGATAATATACTATTATTCATTTTGTTACTATTTTGAATAAAAAAAAAAAAAAAAATCTGGTTTCACTTTAATTGAAGGTTTTGTCATTTTGTTGAGTGTTTTTATCGTTTTTTTTTTTTTTTTGTTTAGTTTTTTAGTCAATCCAATTAGGGTCCATATAATACAAAAATAATACCTAGAATCTGAACTTAATACACTGGTTAAATGGATAAAGGGTGAAATACAAGGGTTAACCATTCAAATATATGGGCCAAAATGGACCAAAAATATCATAATCATAAACTTTGTACCCACATACCACAACACATGAGAGTGTCGAAACGTTGCATGCATTTCTATCATCCGAAATGCGAAAAGGTCACAAGTTATGAAGAAAAAAGATTATAGGTTAACAAGTATTTCTGACAACTCAAAAATCAATTCGAGTCAAATTGACCAGCAACAAACATAATACAATCAGACAAAGCCAACATTTAGACCAACATTCAGTCTGGTGTATGTGATGTTAGATTTGTTAGATTTATGTTAGATTTTTATGTAAAGCACTTCGGTCAACCTCGGTTGTTTTTAGCAGTGCTATATAAATAAAACAAGACAAAGACAACCTTCCTTTTCTAGTTAAAACTACAGAAATCCAAGCTGTTATTCTCTGTACTTAAAGATGCAAACATAACCTCATGACAGCAGGATTTATTATTTTTACCAATCGTGTAAAAATATCTGCCAATGGAGTCAGAAAAATAATCTTAATTCAAAGTGAAAATGAGATTGTTTTTCTGACTCCATTGGCAGATCTTTGTTCTTCTCACTTCATTTAGATAATTTTCCAGCAGATGAATCTGATTAAGTTTATGCTTTTTTTATCGAGTTTTGTTGTTATTGTGGGCGTACTCAAATCAAAGTTTACAGTTTTGTTACAGTTACAGTATAACACTTATATGTACGACAAAAAAAGTATTTTAAGTCGATTTTGCTGCTATGTGGAAAAAACTCCAACCAGAAGGTTGAACAAGACTTCAAATCTCAAGAGGTCTTTGTGTTTCTCCAGTAAATGTACCTTGATTTATGAATGTTTATATATTTTTGCTGGAAAACAAGACATATGTAAACATAATTTTGTTTTGGAGTGCAGCCATTAAATAAAATGATTTTAAAAATCATATGTTCTCATGTTTTTTGTTATTATTGTGATTTTAACAGTAAAATACTGTAAAAATGCTACAGTGAAAAACTGTTAATTTGTTAACAGAAAGTTTTCTTACTATATACGGTAAATAACTGTGATAGATCGAATGGTACATTTAATGTAATTTTACTGTAACATACCGTTTAATTTACAGCTTTTGGAAGTAAAAACAAACAAGTCATTGTATAATTTACAGTGATAAAAACGTAAATTGACATTCCCACAATTCCCTGCGTGACACTTCACATTTGATGTATTTTTGTTGAAATAACTATGTTTTGTCATAGTTTTCTTAGTTTTTTTCTAATCAGTTGTGTACATTAGGGTTTTCTGTTACATTTAATGTTGTTTATTGTATTTTTAAATTTTCATGTGTGTTACCATGATGGTGTTTAGTGTGTGTGTGAATGACACTGTGCAGCTTCTATATTTAAGTATTAACTTTCTTGTGGAAGAACTACTTGTGATGAGCTTTGATTAATCATGTGACTCTCATCACCACTGTGATTGGTGGTTGTCAGAGTATTATAATGGTACAAAACAGATATTAATACTTGAATAGGTCGGTAAATTAATATTATATCAGATAATGAAATACGGTTTATTACTGTAAATTTTAAGTTAAGTCTGTACAACCTAAAATGTTGCTACTGTATTTTTTACGGGAAATTTCTGGTAACCAGTTTTTTTTCCGTAAATGTAATGGATTTTTTTTTTTTACAGTGTAATGTGTGAAACCTATTAATGTTAAAAGTCGTTTTTGCCAGATTTGAGATTATGAAGCAGCCTATCGTGTTCAGTCGTGTGCTGTGACGTCACACTCACATATGTAGTAATACTCGCGGCCCGGCCTGAACTCGAAGCCCAGCGAGAACGGCGTGAAGAGCTGGAACTTCTCGGAGAACTTGAGCGGGCCGTTGGGCGAGTGAGGCCGGTTGCACTCCCAGCGCTTGAAGCCCTTGGCGGTGTGGTCGCACGTGCTGTAGCCGTCGTAGTTCACCATGTAGAGCACGTAGCGCTCGGCTCGCTCCTCGGGGATCGAGTCCTCGTAGTGTGGACAGTACACGTCCAGGTAGTCGTTTATACACACGTCGATGTGATAATCTCCACGCTGAAACCTGCAGGACACACACAGACAAACGAGTTAGAACCAGTGGCAGAACTGTGTTTTAAAAAGTGGGTGGGACAGGTGTGTGTGTGTGTGTGTGTGTGTGTGTGTGTGTGTGTGTGTGGTGGGGAGGTCAGATATATGTACAATAAGGGAAATGTACAATTCAGGGAAAAAATAACATTACGATGTCCATCCAATTTAAATAATGGGTTTAATCTGTTGTTAAATGAGAGCTACTAATATTAATATTGTTAATGCTGAGAATTTTGACGTGAATAAATCCATAGATCCGCGTAGTTTTGCTTGTGTACTTTCATGGTCAAGTGGTGGAACTTTTGCGAAGCGTGTCTGAGGCTCCGGGTTCTAATCCGCACTCGTATCGTGTTTTTTTTTGTTCCTCATCAAACGCTCAAAGTTGCTGCCTTTTTAAGTGCAATTAACTTTGATGTTTAAGTCATTTCAACTTAAATTACATTGAATGAAATCACTTAAAAAAATAAGTTGAATCTTGTGTAAACTTTAAAAAAGTTGAAAAGTTGATTAGTTAAAGCAATGTAAAAACATATGTTGTCATAACTTATTGATCATATTTTTTTACAGTGTAGTTAACTAGAGATGTTTTATTTATTTGTATTGGAACATCTGTGCCGCAAGATGTTTTAAAAAGTGGTGGGGACATGTCCCACCCGTCTCACCCGCAAATTACACACTCCCCTGAGAAATATTCGCTTTTTCTTTCACAGCGATGAGTTGAGTTGAGTTGAGTTGAGTTGAGTTGAGTTGAGTTGAACTTTATTGTCAGTTCTGTTTGTCACTGAGTGGAAATTTCTCTTTGACACCGGTGACATAGATACATTAAATGCTTAAAAACACATCACACATTAACAACACAAACACAGACTTAACTCAATTGGGCGTCAGGACTGATGCATGGATTATTTTTGTTGAAATGATTGGAGTTAAGATGAGACTGTGCTCATAAACTGCTCAGAGTGGTTATTTTAGTATTATTATACTACTATTATAGTTTTTGTTGATATTTTGAATTAGATTGTAAGTTTAGCTTTTAATTTTAGTTAAAGTTTAGTGATTTTATTGTGTGTTTTTGTTCAATAGTTCAATAGTGTTTTTACAAAATATATATCTATATAATTTATTAGTTTTAGTTGTTATAGTATTTCAAATTTAACTAAATGAAAATGACAATGTTACTTTGGCATTTTTTATATTTTATTTAAGATTGCATTTATTTTGTTTCAGCTGTGTATGTAAAATATGTAAAAAAATAAATAATAATTATTAGTTTTAGGTTACTTAGTTTAAATTATTTTAGTAGGCCTAATTCAAGTTAAATAAATGAAAATGAAAATAATTTTTCTAATATTTTATTTTATTTTATTTCTGTTTTATTGTTGTTTAAAACTGTTTTTTGTTTTATTTTAGTACTTCAAATTTTGTATATATTATTTTATTTCAGTTAACGTTTATTTTGTCTCAACTAATGAAAATGCTTTTAGTTGTAGTTTTAGTTAACAAAAATAACCTTGGGTTGAGATTAGATGAATGAACGTAATTACACGTTACTACATGTAGTAATAACAGTAAATTATGTATAATCACCCTAACCCTTACGGTAACTCTATAGTAAGTAGATGTAGTTATTAATATAACTTAGTACTTATTAAAGGAATAAATATGTAACTATGTCACCTTAAAACAAAGTGTAAACGATGCATTTTTCTGAGATGTGCTTCTAAACTGTTCTGTGACGTCTATGCCAAATGTTTTGAAACAACTCCAGTGTGCAACACGAGAAATGATCTCATTAATCACAAAAGAGACTAACATGTCCAAAAGCATGCCTGATGTGTTTATGGATGACAAGCAAATCTGGCTTCATCTCACCGTTGAAATGCACAACATGTGCCCTTATTTGGTTCTCAAACATGGCGAAGTATGTGAAAATCAACACCGGTAAGCGTTAAAGATAATGACCTCTGACTGACTCTAAACCAATGTTTGTCAAAGTGACACTATTTCTATCTTTGGGTCGCTGACCCCTTGCGTTCGCGCATCACCTGTAAATACACTCGACTTTATATTCTAAACTTTGAACGAATGATTCAAACTTTTGTTCGTACAGCCACTTTTCAGAGGATCAGTTTGAGAAATGTCCAGTGGAAACGTTTAATTCTCCATGCTTGAATTTGTCCTCCTGAAACTATTCTATCTTTCCCCTTAAATCAGAGCTAAAAGCATGCAGTGAATGCCGATGCTGTGGACATTCATGTGTTCTCTGAAGTCTCCCGTGTGCTTCTTGCAGCGGTCAAGGCCAAATCTGTTCAACAACAAAACCAATGTTCCCAGCGCACGCAGAAAACACTGGGATGCATCTCCTCGTTTCAGTCTGCGTCCGTGCATCCCGTCAACTCAATTAACAAAGTTAATAATCCTGTTCTGGATTAAAGCACGCTTCATTAGCGTCCCCTCTCTCGCCCTGCAGGAGCCGCTAATGTTCTGAGACGATCTGGAGGTGTACATTAACACACACCGCAGTTTCTCAACACGACACACCGAACAGCGAGTGTCTCACAGCGTCAAACATCGCATCGCTCAGCAATGGAGTTTTCTTTCATTTCAACTATAATAAATACATTTTATATGGCAAGAAATTAATATTAAAGGCTGAAAAGTGATTAATGAATAACTGCTTCAATGCATTTAAAAGATCATATAACTTAAGTGTATGGAAGCCATGCTTTTTTTGCATGCACAATGTTAAAACCATGGTGTGTGTGTGTGTATATAATAATAATTAATGCTTTGAAAAAATGCAAACTGCACATTTCTGCTTTAAATCCTCCTTAATTTCTAACACAATTATAAATGCATTGCTGTAAATGTGAATCATAATTGATCATAATCAGCACATTTTTTTTTTCAGATTCTGCTGTTACTGTAATGCATTCCTGTAAATAAAATGCATTACTGTAAATGCAATTGTTAATATTGCGGTACTGAATGAATAATCATTCAGTACCATAATACTATCTTTTTGCATTCAGGGGAAAATGCAACAGAGATTTATTATGAGGATAGAGCATCTACTCTTATCTTTATTTTGCTCAAATATTTACATTTTATATGTCAAGATATTAAAATTCAAGGCTGAAAAGTGATTAATGTATAATTCCGTGTATGCATTTCAAAGATCATTAAACTAATGTGTATGATAGCATTAAAATGCATATTATTACAACGTTTACCATGTTACATAAATACCATGGTAAATGTTCACTGCCATAGTTTAAATAAATAAAAAAAATTCAGTACATAATTCAGTACATATTATCGTTTTGCATGCAACAGAGATGTATTATATGTATTATATATCTGCTCTTATCCATAAAATATAATTTCACAGACATTGTAGATTGTGGTCTTTTGAATTTTACAAATAATATTTCAATACACACACAAATGAATACCACAAGCTCTTTCTCTCATCTCGAGCTCCGTGCGATTGGTTACAAAACAAATATTCGCTAGATGCTCTATTATAGACATTATGCCAAGAACTGCAGAAATAAAATAAATATTGTTGAAAACGAATATTACTTTTTTTTCCCGGAGGAGAGAAAATAGAGTTGCAATATTTCTTTTGAACCCCCAGGATTCTGAACATTATTCATATTAGGAATGTCCCTGTAAGGTCTAGAGAGGTTTTAATCGGTTTATATTTGTTATTGATATAGCATCGTCCGCACATTAATTTTCCGATTTCCAGGAACCCCTCGGCAATAGCGGGACTTTACAAAATCTATTTTAAATTCAATTCTATTGCTGTCGTTCAGAAGAAACGCAGTCAGGCACAAACAGCGTGTGTCTCCAGTCGTGTGTGTGTGTGTGTGTGTGTGTGTGTGTGAAGCTCAGTCTAATTATGCAACAAGCCTGAATCACATTTACAGTAAATGCACTTGTATTGAAGTCTATGGGGCGAAAAATGGATTTAAAGCAGAAATTAGTATTTTTATTAAAGCACTCATTATTTAAATAGAAAAAAAGAGCTGTAAAGTTAAAACTGGCAATGCTTCTAGGAGATTTTATCAGGTTAAATCATGTCTATACTTTCAAAACAGTTTGTATCCCGGTGAAATGTCAAACCCCATCGACTTCCACAGTAAGTGCATTACTGGAAATGCAATTTTTGTTTGTTTTTACAAAGTGGAAATGCTTTTCTGCTGTAATGGACCGGATGTCACAGATGCTGTAACTTGTATTGATCCCAGAACATTCCTTTAATACGTTGTCTGGGTTATTTTCCCATTGTGTGGCAGGGAAGTTTCGCAGACGACGCTCGACCTCCACGACCTCTGCTGGAAAACAGCAGCTCAAAAACACAGGGAAAGTCCTTGATGCTCCGCTAATATGAAAGGGAGTAATTAAAAACTGGGAATGGAGGGCAGGCTAATTGTCAAATTAAGATAATTACACGTGTTTGCTCGGCTCCAGCTGTTTAAGAGAGAGTTTGAGGTGGAAAGGCCGCTCTGTAATCAGAGACGAGGATCAACCAACTTTAGAACATTTATTACAAGCTGATTATAAACCCAGCAGCGGCTCTGGCCGTCTCAGCTCTCTCTCTCTGACTCCGCGTTCTGCTCGGGAGAGACGTGGCCTTCCATACGGCCTCTTGATTGGTCTATTTCCCTGACAATTACACAGCTCAGTGAAATCGGCTCACACACACACACACACACACACACACACACACTCAGTGAAGACCCGTCTGACGGCTGATCATTACCCGAGAGATGGAGAGAATAGAGATTCTTTCTGATAAGACCTGCAGGTGTGATTGCCCACGCTTAACAGCTTTCTGAGAGAACACACACACACACACACACACGCTCACATACGCACAGACGTACACACACTCACACACACACACACACACACACACACACACACACACACACACACACACACACACACACACACTCACACAGGCTCACACACGCTCACACACACACACACACACACACGCTCACACACTCACATACGCACGGACGCGCACACACACACACACACACACACACACTCGCACACACTCACACACTCACATATGCACGGACGCACACACACACACACACACACACGCTCACACACACACACACACACACACACACACACACACGCTCACACACACACACACACACACACACACACACACACACACACACACACGCTCACACACACACACACACACACACACACACACACGCTCACACACACACACACACGCTCACACACACACACATATATAAAATCATCAAAGTGTCTCATCATAATATTTCTCCATGAACAATACCAGCCATCAGGATTGAGATCAGGAATTTAGTTCTTCAGTTTTTCATTGGATCATCATCAGACTAAATGCGTTCTCAACCCGTTCCCTTTATTCCCAAAGGACCGCTAGGAATTGGGAAGTCCACCGCGACCCTTTTCCCCATGCAAACCTGCGTTAGCCATGACAGAAAGCGTCAGCAGCCTGTCTTTATATCATCACGTGTGTGTGTGTGTGTGTGTGTAACACAGATCTTCACCTGCTCCTGTTCCACAAGCCCTGCTGAATATGAGCAACAGCTGCCTTCCATAAATCCTAATGCACAGGTAATATCTGTAACCGTAGAGGCCTGATCGCGAGCGCTTTTCCAGTGGAGCAGGACGGCATTCAGGACGTTAGCATGTGGCGTATAGAGTTCTCATCTGAGCCGAGATGGAAACAACACACGCATTTCCATCAGTGCTTTAAATGCGAAGGGAAGTTCTGTTGATGGACCACCTCACCTGCTTCTGGCTATAAGACCAGTCCACATATGTTGTACACATGTTTTACTTCCTCTGTCTGGTTTTGCAAACCTCTTCAATCCCCGTGAGGCGAATCTGGTTTAGAAAAGACACACGCATGAATCGAGACGGTTGTGAAGTAGCCGAGACGCCACGGGAAACAGAAGAGAAGAAACTCAGACCCGACTCCCTGTTGCCTTGTATTCCCACTCTACGGTGTGCAAGATTAGGATTAATGTGTCCCAAAGTATATATATGCACAATATTATACTATATATAATTTTATAGATGTATGATTGACATACTATAATATTTCCGCGTGCAACATTTATTTTTCAGCTATTTTAATAAAATTACATATGCACAATACTGTAAATATATACTTTATATACTGTATATACTATATAAAATATTATATATACATATATAATATATAATACATAATTATGTGTGTATATATGATTGCCATATTATTTGTGTCAGATGTACAGTATTTTTCCAGTTATTTTGCATTGTGTGTGTGTAAAAATGTCATATTGGATCAATGAAAATTATATATCCAGAATATTTTATTGATAACCAGGATAATAATTATGATATGAACAACGTAGTTAACAGAATGAATCAATCTTTTGTGAATGTGGGACCAGAGTTGGCAGCAAGGATTTCAGATCAAGGAAGAGATACTATGATTGGAACACCGATTAAGAACAACTCTCATTCAATCTTTCTTTCGGCAGTAGATGAGTTGGAGGTTAAGACAATTGTTAGAAATTGTAATAATAAATTCTCTACCGACTGTGATGATATTGATATGGCATTGGTTAAAAGAGTTATCGACAACATTTCAAAACCATTAACATATATTTGTAATTTATCGTTACAAACCGGCTCATTTCCACAAAATATGAAAACAGCAAAAGTGATTCCATTATTTAAGCAAGGGAACAAACACTTATATACAAACTACAGACCAGTGTCACTCCTCTCACAGTTTTCAAAAATCCTGGAAAAACTTTTTAACAGCAGACTGGAAGACTTCCTCAATAAACATCAAATACTTAACCAGAGTCAATACGGATTCAGAGCAAAGAGTACGACATCACTCGCATTAATGGAAGTAAAGGAGGAAATAATAAATGCATTAGATCAAGGTAAATATGCAGTTGGTGTATTTATAGATTTAAAAAAAGCATTTGATACAATAAACCATTCAATACTAATTAATAAACTGCAGCGGTATGGTGTTAGGGGAGTGGCACTGGACTGGATTACCAGTTATCTATCTGGGAGAAAACAGTTTGTCGAAATGGGTGATTATAAGTCTGAGTGTATGGAGGTTGCTTGTGGGGTCCCCCAGGGGTCGATTTTGGGTCCAAAATTATTTAACATATATATAAATGATATATTTCTAGTTTCTAAACTGCTAAAGTTAACATTATTTGCTGATGATACTAATATACTTTATTCTGGTAATGAGTATAGTGAAGTAATTGATACTATAAATAATGAATTAAACAAAGTTAAAAAATGGATGGATAGTAATAAATTATCACTGAATATAGAGAAAACTAAGGTAATAACATTTGGTAATTATAAGGATAATGAATATATTAAAATTGATAACATAATAATTGAAAATGTAAAGGAAATTAAGGTATTGGGTGTGATAATAGACAATAAACTCAGTTGGAAGCCCCATATCAGACACATACAAAACAAAGTCGCCAAGAACGTTGGAATTATAAATAAAATAAAGCAATTTTTAGATTACAATTCACTTCATATTTTGTATTGCTCATTAGTTCTTCCATACTTCATCTATTGCATAGAAATCTGGGGAAACAATTATAAAAATTCACTATACTCACTATCAGTATTGCAAAAAAGGGCAGTCCGTGTTATACACAAAGTTGGGTATTTGGATCATACAAATTTTCTGTTTTTACAATCAAAATTACTTAAACTTCAGGACCTAGTTCAATATTACACAGCACTGATCATGTTCAAAGTTAGCAAGAATTTACTACCACTCAACATCCAAAATCTTTTCAGCCAGAGAGACGGGGGTTATAATTTACGGGGGAACACAAAATTTAAAATGCATCTGGTTAGAACCACCAGGAAGAGTTTTTGTGTGTCTGTATGTGGGGTAAAACTCTGGAATGGGATGAAGGACGAACACAGGCAATCTCCTAATATACATTCTTTTAAATCATCATATAAGAATACGGTCTTTGAAAGATATAAGAATGAGGGGTTGTGATTTTCACTGATTATTGTTGTCATCATTGTTATCATTGTTATTATACTAATTATAGTTATTGTGGTAATGGTAGTGATAATGATTAGTTATTGAAATTTGTATGATATTGATGTTTAAAAATATCATTATTATTAAATACATTATTATTAAATTGATAGTCTATTAATGGTGTAACTGTTATTGTTATACTATTTACTACTATTATTTATTAATTCATAGATATTGTAATATCATACAAGGTAGTTAATTGTGTGTGGCAAGGGGGTGGGATTGAATAAGCGCTAGCTTCTTCCCACTCCTTTTTGAACAATGACGTATTTATTTATTTATTTTTTTCTTCTTTTATTTTTTGTTTATTTTTTCTTCTTTTTTTTGTACATATCGACTTGTATCGTTTGATTGTTGTTTTTTAATTTGTCTTATTGTTCAAATAAACTTTTCAAATTCAATTCAAATTCAATGTGCCCCAAATTATATGCATATATATATTATATTATAAATAATTATATATATATGCACGAATGTATGCCAGATTTCCCCCCAGTAATTTTGCATTTATAATTGAATTTGTGTGTGCAAACATCTGAAAAGATGCTCGAAACTGTGGAAGATGAACTTTTACAAAATAACAGTATGTCCCAAAACTGGCGAAGTGTCTTATTAATTATGCTGAAGTGTGCAGTTTCCCATCACAAGCACACACTTTAGTGCGCAGTTAAAGAATGCAGATTGGGATGCGGTTTTAATGTTTGTGGCGTCCCATATGTGTCCGCATCTGGAAGCTCGTTTTCCGCTGGGAGTTTGGGTCGTGGCGAGAACACGAGGGCCAATCTGACGAGAACAACCTCATTATCCATCATTATAGGGATAGTTCACCCAAAAATTCTTCTTCTTACAGACGAATACAATAAGAGTTATATTAAAAAATGTCCTGGCTTTTCCAAGTTTTATAATGGCAGTGAATGTCAATAAAAGTGCATCTATCCATGATAAAAATGCATCTATCCATCATAAAAGTGCATCTATCCATCATAAAAGTGCATCTATCCATGATAAAAGTGCATCTATCCATGATAAAAGTGCATCTGTCCATCATAAAAGTGCATCTATCCATGATAAAAGTGCATCTATCCATGATAAAAGTGCATCTGTCCCTGATAAAAGTGCATTTATCCATGATAAAAGTTAATCTATCCATCATAAAAGTGCATCTATCCATCATAAAAGTGCATCTATCCATGATAAAAGTGCATCTATCATCATAAAAGTGCATCTATCCATGATAAAAGTGCATCTATCCATGATAAAAGTGCATCTATCCATCATAAAAGTGCATCTATCCATCATTAAAGTGCATCTATCCATGATAAAAGTGCATCTGTCCATCATAAAAGTGCATCTATCCAACATAAAAGTGCATCTGTCCATGGTAAAAGTGAATCTATCCATCATAAAAGTGCATCTATCCATGATAAAAGTGCATCTATCCATGATAAAAGTGCATCTATCCATCATAAAAGTGCATCTATCCATCATAAAAGTGCATCTATCCATCATAAAAGTGCATCTATCCAAGATAAAAGTGCATCTGTCCATCATAAAAGTGCATCTATCCATGATAAAAGTGCATCTATCCATGATAAAAGTGCATCTGTCCCTGATAAAAGTGCATTTATCCATGATAAAAGTTAATCTATCCATCATAAAAGTGCATCTATCCATCATAAAAGTGCATCTATCCATGATAAAAGTGCATCTATCCATCATAAAAGTGCATCTATCCATCATAAAAGTGCATCTATCCAAGATAAAAGTGCATCTATCCATCATAAAAGTTAATCTATCCATCATTAAAGTGCATCTATCCATCATAAAAGTGCATCTATCCATCATAAAAGTGCATCTATCCATCATAAAAGTGCATCTATCCATCATAAAAGTGCATCTATCCATCATAAAAGTGCATCTATCCATCATTAAAGTGCATCTATCCATGATAAAAGTGCATCTGTCCATCATAAAAGTGCATCTATCCAACATAAAAGTGCATCTGTCCATGGTAAAAGTGAATCTATCCATCATAAAAGTGCATCTATCCATGATAAAAGTGCATCTATCCATGATAAAAGTGCATCTATCCATCATAAAAGTGCATCTATCCATCATAAAAGTGCATCTATCCAAGATAAAAGTGCATCTATCCATCATAAAAGTGCATCTATCCATCATAAAAGTGCATCTATCATCATAAAAGTGCATCTATCCATCATAAAAGTGCATCTATCCATCATAAAAGTGCATCTATCCATCATAAAAGTGCATCTATCCAAGATAAAAGTGCATCTATCCATCATAAAAGTGCATCTATCCATCATAAAAGTGCATCTATCCATCATAAAAGTGCATCTATCCAAGATAAAAGTGCATCTATCCATCATAAAAGTTAATCTATCCATCATTAAAGTGCATCTATCCATCATAAAAGTGCATCTATCATCATAAAAGTGCATCTATCCATCATAAAAGTGCATCTATCCATCATAAAAGTGCATCTATCCATCATAAAAGTGCATCTATCCAAGATAAAAGTGCATCTATCCATCATAAAAGTGCATCTATCCATCATAAAAGTGCATCTATCCAAGATAAAAGTGCATCTATCCATCATAAAAGTTAATCTATCCATCATTAAAGGGCATCTATCCATCATAAAAGTGCATCTATCCATCATAAAAGTGCATCTATCCATCATAAAAGTGCATCTATCCATCATAAAAGTGCATCTATCCAAGATAAAAGTGCATCTATCCATCATAAAAGTGCATCTATCCATCATAAAAGTGCATCTATCCATCATAAAAGTGCATCTATCCATGATAAAAGTGCATCTATCCATGATAAAAGTGCATCTATCCATCATAAAAGTGGATCTATCCATCATAAAAGTGCATCTATCCATGATAAAAGTGCATCTATCATCATAAAAGTGCATCTATCCATCATAAAAGTGCATCTATCATCATGAAAGTGCATCTATCCAACATAAAAGTGCATCTGTCCATGGTAAAAGTGAATCTATCCATCATAAAAGTGCATCTATCCATGATAAAAGTGCATCTATCCATGATAAAAGTGCATCTATCCATCATAAAAGTGCATCTATCCAAGATAAAAGTGCATCTATCCACCATAAAAGTTCATCTATCCATCATAAAAGTGCATCTATCCATCATAAAAGGGGATCTATCCATGATAAAAGTGCATCTATCCATCATAAAAGGGCATCTATCCATGATAAAAGTGCATCTATCCATGATAAAAGTGCATCTATCCATCATAAAAGTGCATCTATCCATCAAAAAAGTGCATCTATCCATGATAAAAGTGCATCTATCCATCATAAAAGGGCATCTATCCATGATAAAAGTGCATCTATCTATTATAAAAGTGCATCTATCCATCATAAAAGGGCATCTATCCATGATAAAAGTGCATCTATCCATGATAAAAGTGCATCTATCCATCATAAAAGTGCATCTATCCATGATAAAAGTGCATCTATCCATTATAAAAGGGCATCTATCCATGATAAAAGTGCATCTATCTATTATAAAAGTGCATCTATCCATCATAAAAGTGCATCTATTCATGATAAAAGTCCATCTATCCATCATAAAAGTTCATCTATCATCATTAAAGTTAATCTATCCATGATAAAAGTGCATCTATTCATGATATTATGGAATTCAAAACAGTAACAGTCATTCACTGCCATTATAAAGCTTGGGAAGAGCCAGGACAATTATTAATATAACTCCGATTCTATTCGTCTGAAAGAAGAATGTCATATACACCTAGGATGACAGAGATTTACTTGAGTAAATCTCAAGTAAATCATGGGCTAATTATCATTTTTGGGAGAACTATCCCTTTAAGATGGTTAGTTAACGAGGTTAATGCCTTGCTCTCGCACACACACACACACACACACACACACACACACACACACACACACACACACACACTGATGCATCAGAGTTCATAAGCAGCGCACATGTTGCTCAGAACGGCTGCAAGCAAACATCTGTAATTATGAATCGTCAGTAACGAGTTTATCCGGCGGACGAGGAGGGTCTGGCTTAACGTTCTTCTGATGTGTCGTTTCATCGAGGTCAGAGTGAGTTCAGATCCCCGCAGAGCTGCACATTTACTGCAGATTCATCGCTCATGAAAACACACACACACCTCCGGCTCCGAGCGCAGGTTTATTTTCTAAAGAAGACAAACGGATGACGCCAGTGTAAACCGCTCTCCGTCTTTATTAATATGTTTATCAAATATATGTATTATTCTCCCGCAGGCACGGCATTCACTGGGATAAGCTGAACTGAGAACGATGAGAAAACATCTGAATTTCTTACATTTGTTTCTCCGTCCAATTAGGACACGGTTTTCTAGGACGAGGATTTGCATAATGTAATATAAAAGTAAAAAAGTGAATATTTCCTTTTATTAAGATTTCTTAAAGCTACCAATCAACTCTTGTGTCACCTGACAAACACATTCAGAGAAGTGGGACATGGTCTATGTTGCCTTCAGATCCTAATGGGAATGATTTTGATCGGAATAAAAGGACGTGATGAGAAATTCTATATTTCTTTCAATCTTTTTAACATCCTAATGAAGTGCTAGAGCATAAAATGTAGGAATAACACACTTTATGTGTATAATTGATTAATTATCTGTGAATTTGTAGTTTTGCCGCAGAGGATTATGGGAAATGTAGTTTTGTCACACAAGTCTAATAAAGCAGCTCAATCACTATTATTCCTCAATAGAACTCAAAATATGTACAAAACTAAGCTGTTCCATCAACATTCACAATTAAAACGTAATTATGATTTCACCATGAGTCTTTAATCAAACACTTCGGTCTTCACATGCACTCATTTCATAAATCCTCCACAATCATTCTGACAGCATATGAAGGAAGCATTACAGCTTCTAGGCAGATATATATGGATCATACCCAATAACATAACTAATATAAATATTTATAAAGATTCAGCTGGAATTTGTTTGCTCCACTGAGAATCACAGAGCAAAACATCCACCATATGTGAATCATTTTATTGAACGCAACCGTGTCAAAGCGGAAAAGCTCATGTGTAAACTGAACACATGTTGGGATATGCTTGTGTTTGTTCTTGTATTTTCATTTAATTCCAGCTGATTCCTGCTGTCACTGCTGAGTGACATTCTCTCTTACACACACACACACACACACACACACACACACACACAGAGAGAGAGAGAGAGAGAGAGACACACACACACACACACACACACACACACACAGACACACACTCACTCACACACACACACACACACACACACACACACACACACACACACACACACACACACACACACACAAACACACACACACACACTCATACACACTCACAGACACGCACAGTCTCACAAACACACGCACAGTCTCACAAACACACACAAACCAACACACACACAAACCAACACACGTAAGCAATCATAATTTCCAAGGACTCTTCCAAGGAAATTGGCTTCTGAGTAAAAGGTAAATTAAGATGATCATCTAGAAAAAGAGAAAAAACAGGCACAAATAGATGTCCTCTCTCTCTCTCTCTCTCTCTCTGGTGTCAATCAAACCGCTGATGTCACTTCCTCTCACCGTTGAAAGCTAGTTAATTATAAAGGCAATCGTTCGCATATTCTCTACAGCCAGAATCACGTCACGGTGGGAGAGTGTTATTATGATATCAACACTTTCACAGCGGTCTCAAACAAAAGTGTCAGTCATTTCCTCAGGAAGAAGAAACTCTGATGTCCCGGAGAGCGTTTGTGCTTCAGGACATTCCCGTCCTCGAGCCGGTTAGACGAACACACACTGTTCCTAGAGCGTGATGGAGGGTCTCACACACACACACACACACACACACACACACACACACACACACACACACACACACACACACACACACACACACACACTCAAGCTGTTCCTGGAGCCTGATGGAGGGTCTCTCGCTCTTCACAACTCTTCTCTCTCTCTCACACACACACACTCACGCTGTTCTCTCACTCTTCACGACCGGACCGCAGCCACATTCGGCTCTAATGAGGCTTCAGGGTTTTTGCTACGAGGCCAAAATGCCTGTGTGGATGATCTGGATGATGTGTGTAATAGATGTCTCTCAGAGAGCGCAAACACAAAACTCAATCTGGGAAAACACACACACACAAACACACACACACACACACACACACACACACACACACACACACACACACACACACACACACACACACACACACACACACAGAATGACGCGATCTGATCGTGAGGTGAGACCATAGACTGTAAAATAATATGTTCGTAGTGTGAGTGACGTCACCCACAGTGTTTCTGAAGAGCGTTTTTGAAGTCTAAAGTGGGCGGAGCCGGCCATCGCCATCTTGGCCGCGCGTCACTCGCGGATAAACGTAAATGGCCAAAGAGGCGGGACGTGGGTGGAGCTAAGGTGCCTGGTGCTGAAACCACGCCCCGGCTAGCTCGACGTGATCGAGTTCGCTCAGGCTGAGGAGCTAATGCTAATGCTAATGCTACCGGCATGTGCCAAGTGTGTGACCACACAGGGCCTCGCTAAAGTGACAGCTGACTCGATGATTTAAAGCCAATAGAGTTCAATAGAGCCAGTAAAGTTCATGTTTTTGCCCTTCGAAATACTATAATAGAGACATAGCTAAAAGTGAGACTGTGTGTCGTGATGCTGTATTATTCTGCTAGCTAAAAATGTATTATGCAGTAACTTACAATATTGTACTTTAAAAAGTTAAGTATAAAGCATATCTAGTCTATCTCTTCCGTGAGAGCAACGGTACCACAGAACGTGTGTCGTCTCTGTATCTATTAGACGTTTTTAAATCTGAAAACTGAAAAAAGCAACGAAATTGTCAGACATCCATGAGGAAAACAGAGGAAAACAAATGAAAAACAACGCTGGTTGTTCTCTAGATACTCGACAACGACGGAATACAACGGCGCGGGCGAAGGTATTAAATTGTATGAAATAATCCTGAAAAAAGCTAAATTTATGCAGCTGGGATTAGCTGAGGTGACGTGACGCTAACAGCAGACAAACGGCTAGTAGTGACATCAGTGGCAATCCACATGTCACTCAAGTGGCCACGCCCTTAATTATGCAGAACTTTAAGGCTTGATATAATTTAAAGTTATAGAGTTATAAAATAATTCAACCCCCTCACCGGCAAAATTAACTATATAGACCAAAACCAATTTTTGTACCAGGCTGTAAACATGTTTTTCCTGCTGTAAAGTTGGGTATTTTAACATGGGGGATATACAGTATGGGATTGACTCCCTTCACGGGAGAGACTGGAAGGGTGAGACGCATCAAACAGAGTGCAAAGTGCAACATGTGTAACAGGACTCTTACAGTAATAACATCTCTCAAAGGCAAAGATCGCATTGCACCCAATATAGAAACATATGAGTGCTTATTACAAACCTCTCTAATCAAGGGTGTTATTAACATCGCTTTTGAACTAAACCCTTTACTTCACACAACTGCTGCTCTTCACACTTCCAGCAAAAGCAGATGGACTCTCAAACGATACTCATCATGAGTTAGTTAATCTAATATTAGTCTCAGCCTTAGATGACACACCCACAGACACGCCCACATTATGTTCACTGACACGCCCACATTATGTTCACTGACACACCCACTGACACGCCCACATTCTGTTCACTGACACGCCCACAGACACGCCCACATTATGTTCACTGACACGCCCACAGACACACCCACATTCTGTTCACTGACACGCCCACAGACACGCCCACATTCTGTTCACTGACACACCCACATTCTGTTCACTGACACGCCCACAGACACACCCACATTCAGTTCACTGACACGCCCACTGATAGCCCACATTGTTTACTGACACGCCCACAGACACGCCCACATTCTGCTCACTGACACGCCCACTGATAGCCCACATTGTTTACTGACACGCCCACAGACACGCCCACATTCTGTTCACTAACATGCCCACAGATACGCCCACATTCTGTTCCCTGACACACCCACAGACACGCCCACAGTCTGTTCACTGACACGCTCACATTATGTTGACTGACACGCCCACAGACACGCCCACATTCTGTTCACAGTAAAAAACTGTAATATTGTGCATTATTATTCAGATTTGAAATTATTTATAATGAAATCGTATTATTTTCTATTTGAATATATTTAAAAATTCGTTTAACATAGTAAATGTTATAACACGTTATTCAGAGTTTTGTGTGAAAGCAACTATAACCCAAATGTTTAGAGATGAAGAACCGTGTGGCGGCAGTGGAACGTGTGTCTGCACAAGATAATCTAACGCTGGACGTCTCTCTTCTGAGCAGGGTTAATCCTGACACATACAAGAATCAAAATCAATAGCAGTCTGAGACAATTTAGATAAGTGACCGTCCACACAGGTGAGCTGGCCGACTGATAGAGAAAACACACGACTCAAGGACATTTCCACCTTTCACACGAGACAAAACAACTTAACCAGGAGATTTACAGCCTAAAACTTTACAGTTTCGTCAGGATTAGCACAGCGCATGATTGACTGTCCCGAAGAACTGCTCCTATAGATTCACACAGACTCACGAGCAGCTGCTCTGTTACGGAGGAGTGAATCCAGTCTTCTCAATTAGGATTTGACACCTGTGAACCATGACCCTATGATGTCTGAACACAGTGTTCAGGAGCATCTAAATGAAGAATCGACTCAGAGCTGGAGGTCAGACCCCCTGAGAAGCTGCAAGGTCATGGATATGAACTGAACAATGCCTGGGACTCCATGTGAACCCTTCTGCTCGCCAGAGCTGCGTTTATTTAATTCTGAAATATTATTAGTATTCAAAATAGCGGTTTTCTATGTAATTTATTCCTGTGATTTAAATCTGATATATTATTGCACTGTAAATCATCTGTTTTCTATGTGAATATATAATAAAGTGTAATTTATTCCTGTGATCAAAGCTGAATGTTCAGCATCATTACTCCAGTCTCCAGTGTCACATGATCCTTCAGAAATCACTCTAATATGATGATTTGATGATCAAGAAACAAAGCTCTGTCATATTTCACCCACAATAATATTAAAAGTTAAAAAGAAAATAATGTCACAATGCATTGGCCCAAAAATAGGCAAATTATTTGTATTCTTTTGATTTTGAGGTGAAATATGAGCTGACATTCGCCCACGTTTCTTCAATCAAAGATTATAAAATCATCCTGCCTGTAAGTACGTTATCTTTTTTTGTTCTTGTCACACATCCGAGATTCGTCTAAGCAATTTACAAAGCCCCGTAATTCCCCAGTGCAAATGATGTGCTCAGTTCCCCCTCATCTCTGCACTATCTGACCATCATTCTGCAGATAAATGGAGAACGAGATGATACTGGTGCCGTTTTCATCACGTCCCACGTCACTTTCCTCTTGGCCTATTTCAGGCAGAAATGAAACGAGTCTGGAAAGGGTTCTGTAGGTCAGGTCAAGTGGGCGTCAGTTCAGAGATGAAGACAGCGATGATTAAAGAGATTGTTCACACAAAAATTAAATTCAGCCTCAGAGTTGTTACAAACCTGCATGACTTTCTATCTCCATGATATTTTACAGAATGTTTCAGCTGTTTTTGCCCATGCAATGAAAGTCAGAAGAAAGAACGTTGATTTGGGGATTTGCAACGATATGAAAGAACATTCAGACGGAAGAGAGCGGCTGGAGACTCTAAACATAGCGAGCGCTGACAGGATGACGAGCGTCGCATTGTCCACAGTCATATTTTACCCAGAAAAATAAAATAAAATAAAATAAAATAAAATAAAATAAAATAAAATAAAATAAAATAAAATAAAATAAAATAAAATAAAATAAAATAAAATAAAATAAAATAAACAAAAATAAAATAAACAAAAATGAAATAATTAATAAAAAAGAAATTAAATAAAATACAAATAAATAAAATAATAAAAATATAATAAAAATGTATAATTAAAATACATATATATATATTTTTAATGTAATTAAATAATAAAAATGAAATAAAAATAAAATAAAATAATAATACAAAAATAGAATAAAAAAATGTAATTAAATTTTTTTTAAATAGCATAAAATAAAACATTGAAATGTAATTAAAATTAAATACAATTAAATAATCAAAAGATGTCATTAAAAAAAAATTACTATAGTCAAAAGTTTGGAATAATTATTTTTTGTTTAGCTCTTATGCTCCACTTATGTGGCACAGAAGAAACAGAATGAGTAAACGCTGACAGAATGATAATTGTCCTCTTTAAAATGAAACATGCGTTGGCTAAGATGAAGAAGAGAAGGACAGAGAGAACACTGAGAGGGAAGCGAGCGGCTGGAGACTCTAAACATAGCGAGCGCTGACAGGATCCCGAACGTCTCGAGGTCCACAGACACCCTGCAGCTGTTGCCCAAATCTCCCGTCGGGTCTTGGCAGGTCTGACATACACAGCAGGCCTGAAGAAACAGTCCAAACACACTCCAGCTGACCCGCGTCGTGCCGAAAGCTTGACACACACGTCATTACGGTCACATTACGCCCCAGCGGGGGCCCGTCTTCACGCAGGCATCGGCCGGGACGGGGCGAGGGACGGATTTAGCCCAACGTCAACTCAACAAGCGTGACTTATGGGAGCTTGGTTTACTGCAGGTGTTTCTGCTTCAGATGGACGTAAATCTATCGTCTAATCAGGGAATGATTTATTTGGGTCCGGCCGACAGGGAGCGGGTGACGGGTAATTCTTGGGTTCTCATAAATATCAGGAAGAAATCCTGTGGGAAATGCAAGACTTCTCTCTGAGTGAAGTTTGAGAACGTGTGCCGTAAAACTGAATCATCAATATCAGGGCCGGTATTTGCTATCAATCCCAATATTTCTGTAGCACTGAAGTGTTATTGTAGTTAACTCAAGTCAAATAAAATAAGTGAAAAGCTGCGTTATTTCAACCCATGTTTGGGTCAAATATGGACAAACCCAACCATTGATTTACATGTTCTTATTCCATTTTGAAACCCAATGGTTGGGTTTGTCCATATTCGACCCAAACTTGGGTTAAAACAACCCAGCATTTTTTAGAGTGTAACTGGAAAAAATAAATATATGTATATACTTTCAGTAAATATTTCTGTTAATTGCCAAGGCATAATTTCAATTTCTATTTAGTTTAAGTACTAAAATTACTAAAACTAAAACAGAAAATAACTAAGCTAAAACTTAAGTAAAAATAATATAACTTAAATGTTGAATAAAGTAGTAAATAATAATAAAAATAAAATCAAATATTTTAAAAAAACTAATAAGAACCTATAAACCTGAAAAAAATGAAAATGATCAAAAAATATAAAAATAAAAACGAATTCAAAATAATAATACATATATTAATAATACTAAAATAACACTGCTTTGCCTGTTTTATTTACAATACTTTCAGTAAAAATGTCAGTTAGTAGCCAAAGCATTTCTAATTTAGTTTAAGGTGAAGTACTAAAATTACTAAAACGTACAAACTGTGTATTTCACATGGACTTTCTCACTTATTATGACTTTATTTGTCAATAAAGCTTTACTGACATGTTCATAGCTCACAGAGAAAGAAAGAAAGAAAGAAAGAAAGAAAGAAAGAAAGAAAGAAAGAAAGAAAGAAAGAAAGAAAGAAAGAAAGAAAGAAGCAAAAAAAGAAAAAAGAAAGAAAGCTTTAAATTCAGCTCAATATCTCTAAGATTTAAACATCTCGATAACAAGAATCATATTTCTGCTTGAATTAAAATAAGACAGAGGATCGTTCGCACAATCTATTTTTCATTTACATTCAAATAAGCGGATAAAAATCAATAAAAGAAAACCAATGGTTGGAAAATGTCATTTATCGGCTCAAGAATTCTTTTGATTTAGTGTTTGAGACTATGAGGAATATCTCATCCATATCTTTGTGGAAGTCATGGATGGCCAGGCTTAAATTGAATTGGTCCTGTCTCTCTCTCTCTCTCTCTCTCTCTCTCTCTCTCTAGTGTTCTGGGATGATAAATGTGAATGATAGAGTCTCATGCCATATGGCATGTCCTGTGCAGATCTGAGAGCCGGACTGAGTCCAGAACAGAAGGTGCTTCACCGTCCAGAAGAGAGAGAGAGAGAGAGAGAGAGAGAGAGAGAGAGAGAGAGAGAGAGAGAGAGAGAGAGAGAGAGAGAGAGAGAGAGAGAGAGAGAGAGAGAGAGTGTGTGTGTGAGAGAGAGAGAGAGAGAGAGAGTGTGTGTGTGTGTGTGTGTGTGTGTGTGTGTGTGTGTGTGTGTGTGTGTGTGTGTGAGTGAGAGAGAGAGAGAGAGAGAGAGAGTGTGTGTGTGTGTGTGTGTGTGTGTGAGAGAGAGAGAGAGACTCTTAGAAGAAAAGGTTCTAAATGGAACCTTTAAGGTTCCGTCGGGCACTTCATATTCAGAACCGTTCAGGGGTTCCATCATGGGAACATTTTATAGATTTTGTTTTTCATTTTAATTAAATGTAAGGATTTGAAGAGCCCGTAAACATACTTTATCACTAGAAAAAAACATTACACATGAAATTATTATGCAATCATTCAAGACGTTTCTCCTTGTATAGAACTTTTTTTGCCATAACCTTTTTTTTCTAAGTGTATAATATAATTATTATATATAATATAATGTGTATAATATAATATAAGTTATTATTTTTAATAATTTAACAACACATTCTTATGTTCTCCGATGTCAATTACTGGTCACATGATTTACAGCTAAACACATAAAACTGATTTTTTGATTTTTGTTAATCAGAAAAAAAAATGTTTATTCATAAAAAAAAAATGATAAAAAAGATTTTAAAAAGTAGATCATTAGGATTATTGAAAAAAAAAAAGTTATTGTAGAACAGGGATGTTACAGTTAAAATAAAACCATAAAAAACAAAAACATTTTTATTGCTTGAAATAAAATAAACATGAACTGAAATAAAACATATTACTTATTTAATTTCAACTAGTTTCCAAGGTTATTTCAGTCTAATTCAGTCTTTCTACTTCAAAATCTCAACATTTCACCTTTTATTCAGTGTAATTTACTAGCAATTTCTGAGTGTAATTTGGTGTAAATCGTACAGCAAAATAGTTTCAGTGATGTTGGTCTACAGTTGTTCCTAAATCACCGCTGACTGTTTTAAAGACAGCAGAACAGCGATAGATTCTATAATGATGTCCAGACGGGCTTCAGAAACGCCATCAGAGACTCACACACACACACACACACACACACACACACACACCTCGACCTCTGCCGACCTCTAGGGTTCGACCACAGATGCATTTCTGACCCTTAGAGACATGAGACCCCAAACCGAGCAAAAAAGTAAGATCCGCTCACATAAAACAGCCTCAATAAATGTGTTTATATATATCTATATATATATATATATGTGTGTGTCTCCATTAGAGCCCTTGATGCGATCAATAAACAAGCTTGTTAAGTTAATACGCCGCGTCCTGCTGTTTGTGACTAAAGAAGAGCGCTGTAAAAGACTCGAGTGTGTTTTACTGACCCGCTGAACACTAGAGACACGTACGCTCTACTTCTGTCTACACACTCTATAAGCATATTTTACAGGGAACTTTTGAGTCAAAAAATGATATGAATGTGAATAACTTACAACTATATAAAAATCCCCTAACTAGTCAAACACAGTTCTGAACAAAAAATTTGAGACTTTTGCTGAAATGTTAAAGTCCCCCTGTGTTGAAAATCCATCTTTTAATGTTGTTTATGTGTCTATGTGGTGTTTTTAATGTGCTTTAAGACAAAGCATGTGTAAATTCATAAGTCGACAGCATTGCTGAGTATTTCCTCCTTAAAACTGCAGTGAACCAAAGACAGTCTCAAAAACACGCTTTGAAATCGCTGGTGTTTCTGACGTCACAAACTACCTTGTAACCAATCAGATCAACGTGTGATCGTCAACCAGTGGATCTCTGAGCTGAGTGAGTGAGTGGAGGTGGGGCTCATTTGAATATTCATAAAAGCACGCATACTAAATGAGGCAAGGGTATCTTGAAATACATTCAAGATATTTTAAGAAAAAAACAATTAAATATGTCATTTTGGTGATCAAAGAATGAGTTTTAAGGGATAAAATGATTGACTACAGGGGGACTTTAAGGGTTTGTGAGTTCCCAGCATGCACTGCAGCATGAATAAATTATGCAGTTACTATATAGCCTACAATTATTGTAGTACACCACATTTTTTCAGTGTAGTTGAGAGAACCTCAAAATCTAAATGCATCAAGTTATGTTAAATTTAAGTCGAAATTTCTCCACAATTCATCTTTTACAGTGCAGTCTACATGGGCAGCTCCCTACATAGGCAGCATACAGTGATCATCAAATCTGTGAAGAAGTGGCTGAAAGAAGGTCCCTTAGAAGGCAGCATCAGGTGCTGTCTAGGTAGGAAGCTTAACCTTCACTTCATTACCAGTAATGATGAGAGAACAGGAGGAAATAAAGTCTAATTAACCTTCACAAACTGCGTCCTGCTACATGAATCTATTATTATTATTACTGAAGAACTAACAGCATCATTCAGCTATATGATGATTAGGAAGAGAAACTGAATGAGAAACAGAGACGTGTGTGTGAGAGAGAGATGTGTGTGTGAGACGAGGCCAGGCTGGGCGTCTGGACTAATTCTGTCTGTTTCACACCCTCTAATTAAACCTGAAGGGTTCGAGTTCATGACGGGTCTGAGTAAGTGTGTCAGTGAACTGCTTCTCTGCCTCTCGGTTTCCTTCAGGACGTTTCGCTCAAAGGTCAAAATCACAACAAAATGCATTATTAATAATACCAACTAGTGATGTCTACGGTAACATCTGAATTATTAGTTTAAAGATGTGCGAGCTGAATAACATGATTGCGAAAGTCATTTTGATGTTATAAAATGGTTCAGTAAACAATAAGTTAACATTTTAGGCATAATTTTGCTTTGTCAACAAAAATGCCTGTTTTGTTTCTCTGAGCATCACATCGGTGCTTCATTACTGAACGAATCAGTTAAATGAATGATTCAATGACTAAATGACTCAGTAGTTCGAATGAATAACTCGACTTGTGTGTCTTGCTGCCAACCTATGGTTGATACATTTAGGGCCCTATTTATTTTAACGATCTAAGCGCATGGTCTAAAGCGCACGGCGCAAGTTCACTTAAGGCAAGTCCGAATCCACTTTTGCTAGTTTAACGACGGTAAAAATGGTCGGCGCTCCCGGCGCATCATGGTCTAAATGGGTTGTCCCTATTCTCTTAAAGAGTAATGGGTGTGTTTTGGGATTTACGTGCGTTAAACCAATCAGAGTCTCTTCTCCCATTCCCTTTAAATGCCAGTTGCGCTCGCGCCATTGCGGATTCGCTATTTACATGACAGATTTTGATAGTGGAAAGACCGAAGCCGTCTCCAGAGCGCAAACGGATCTGCTCGTGCGCGAGGTAAAAGTGCGCTAGCAGAACATCATGCATTTGCTATTTAAACAATGTGGCGCAGGACGTGAAAATGATAACTGCGTCAGGCTGAAAATAGCAAGACACACTTGCGTCGCGCTCGGCGCTGCATTGCGCCGGGTGTAAGATATGGCCCTTAATATTTAAGTATGTTTTCATTTAAAAAAAATCTGTTTAAGGGGACAAATATTGCCTCGTAGTCAAAAGTTCATTTCTGTCCATGCTGCGAACTGACAGAATGTGAAGAATATGAAACACTTCTAATGATCGTCATCAACAAAATCCCAGAGATCACAGTTTTATCAATATTGCACACCCTTAATATATATGGGAGCTTGTTTCCACCATGGGAGCAAAAAAATAAAGGTAATTGCATATTTTATTACTAATTTTACTAACTTTATTATTGCATAGATTTTTTCTCAGAAATGCAAGTTTTAAACTCACAATCGCATGAAAAAAATTATTTTTTTATTAGGCTACCTTTTTTATTTTTATTCCGTGGCTGAAACTAGCTTACATAAATATCAATATAATGTTTAAACAATATCAGTCTTGGCAGGCAAATCATGCACATTTAGCATCGTTCTCTCCCTGCCGTCCGCGACTCAGAACAGACCTGTAACTCAGAATATTCCTCTCATGATTTCAGCTTTTCCACTTCAAATCTTTCCTTGTCAAAATGTGAAAAATGTCTTTCCTCTTCTGGAAGGGTTACAGAGCCTAACCTGTAGATGTCTCGAGTAATCAAGCAATTAACCTCTGCTAGAGAGGAGGGAAAGAAAAATAAAGACACGGATGGAGAGAGAGAGAGAGAGAGAGAGAGAGAAAGAGAGGGGGATTTGAAACTTATCCTGAATCCCAGACAGTGAATTAGAGCCGTCTTAACCCAACACGACGAACCGCTCACCTACTCTATAATCCCACACATAACTCAAACACATTAAGATTTATACATCACTAAATCCTAAAATGAATCTGAATTAAGCCTCCATGAATGGACTCATCCGATAAGATCACACACCTTTGGTTTTCTTCAGTTCCAGTTTCCAGCAGTTGTCATTACTCAGGCGTTTTTCTGTTCATTATCAGAATCGTTCTTCATCACAGAGCCGACGCCGCTGGATTGTGTCAGTAAAGCGGCCGATGTTCTTCATTGTTGTTTTATCATCACATTCATTAGCGTTGGGCTTTATTTAATCTGGTCGGGTTTGTAACGCTCTAATCTCGGCCTGTTTCATCCGTGCCAAGAATGTGGCGATAAACACTGATGTTTGAAGAACAACAGCTGAACAAACATCACCACTAATTCTCCTCGTCAATGAACGAGACCATTCTCTTTTACGCCACAGACTTTCTCTGGTGGATTTTCGTGTTCATTCATTCTGTCAGTCTGTCTGTCACACACACACACACAAAATTGCAAAATTCAATGAGTGTAAAGTACAGACTCGTAATTAAATTTCTTAATTAAATCTCATTTATGCTGAGCTTTTGCTGTCTTTTCTTTGGTCTGTTTGCTGAGTCTCAGATGAAGTGTTTATGGACTGTCTGACACCGAAAATAAAAGTGACGAGAGCTTTCTAAACATCGCTCATATTCTCTAATCTCACTGGCTTTACGCTACCATTCAAAAGTTTGAAAGAAATTCAACATTTATTCATCAAGGATGCATTAAATTAATCAAAAGTGACAGTAAACACATTTATAATGTTACAAAAGATTGTTTCAAATAAATGCTGTTCTTTTGAATGTTCTATTCATCAAAGAATCATGAAAAATAAAATGTATCCACAAAAATATGAACTGTTTTCAACACTGATAATAATCATAAATGTTTCTTGATCATCAAATCCTCATATTAGAGTGATTTCTGAAGGATCATGTGACACTGAAGACTGGAGTAATGATGCTGAAAATTCAGCTTTGATCACAGGAATAAATTACACTTTACTATATATTCACATAGAAAACAGCTATTTGAAATTGTAATAGTATTTCACAATATTACTGATTTTGCTGTATTTTAGAACATTCAAACATTTTCCCAACCCCAAATAGTCAGACTTTACAAGACCAGCAGCTTCCCAACGTGAATCTCCAATCCTGACCGAGGGTTTTATTAGACTTGAGAAGAGCGTCAGAGAGACACTGAGGTGTACCCTTCCTTAAAAGAAAAAGAAACGCATTATTTACTTGCTTTATGAGTTTATGAGTCATTTGTATCTTTGAGATTTAACACACTTCTAGAGACGGCTCAGCACGTTGAGTGCAACATTTGTAAAGTACAGACTCGTAATTAAATATCTTAATTAAATCTCATTTATGCTGAGCTTTTGCTGTCTTTTCTTTGGTCTGTTTGCTGCGTTCAGCTTTTCAGTCTGAGTCTTGTGTGTTTGAACGACGCTCGCGACCTGTGGTTAGAAGCAGTTTCTAGTTTGCATGACATGTGGACTCAATAAATCCTGATCTTGAACAAAATAAGCAAGCTGACATTCAGTACAGCCTGTGTCTTTTATTTAGAATACATAAATGTCATTTACGTCTTTTAGTTTGTCAAGAGATTTAAAGCGTTGTTTTTGAAGAGTGTGCATGTGTGAACGAGCTCTAGTTTTTAGATGGGAGAGGTTATTATGTGAGTATAGGAGACCATAAGTCTGAGTGGACATCCATGACATGCGGAGTCCCTCAAGGCTCAATTCTTGCGCCACTCCTGTTCAATCTGTACATGCTCCCAATGAGCCAAATAATGAGAAAGAACCAAATTGCTTACCACAGCTATGCAGACGACACACAGCCCTACTTAGCCCTATCGCCTAACCATTACAGCCCCATTGACTCCCTGTGCCAATGCATTAATGAAGTCAACAGTTGGATGTGCCAAAACTTTCTTCAGTTAAACAAAGACAAAACTGAAGTCATTGCATTTGGAAACAAAGATGAAGTTCTCAAGGTGAACGCATACCTTCACTCTAGGGGTCAAACAACTAAAAATCAAGTCAGGAATCTTGGTGTGACACTAGAGTCAGACCTTAGTTTCAGTAGTCATGTCAAAGCAATAACTAAATCAGCATAATATCATCTGAAAAATATTGCAAGATTTAGATGCTTTGTTTCCAGACAAGACTTAGAGAAACTTGTTCATGCTTTCATCACCAGCAGGGTGGATTATTGTAATGGACTCCTCACTGGCCTTCCCAAAACACCATAAGACAGTGTCAGCTCAAACAGAACATTAAGCAGAACCAGAACATATGAACACATCACACCAGTCCTCAGGTCTTTACACTGGCTCCCAGTTAGATTTAGGATTGATTTTAAAGTATTATTACTGGTATATAACTCACTGAATGGCCTAGGACATCAATATATTGCAGATGCTCACTGAATAAACCCAACAGATCACTCAGATCACTAGGATCACATCAGCTAGAAACACCAAGGGTTCACTCTAAGCATGGCGAATATCTGAATCTGCAAATAAAGCAAAATAACAGAGAAAAATGAGAAATCTTCCTCATATGCCATGATCGTAATTTATAGCAAAACATCTCGCATTAATTTGATCTTAAACAGATTCATTAAAAGTAGTTATTACTCCACCGGCTGCGTGACATCATTAACATACGTGGTTGAACGACCAATTTGTGACACTAAGGTCTCAGGAAACAGTCGTGACGAGCTAGTTGATTTCTTCAACGATGCATAATTTAATTCAGGTTTTTAGACTTGTTTAAACATCTACGATCACTCGGGTCTGAAAGCAGGTTTTGATAGACGCGTATCACTGCCGTCAGTCTTTTACCCTTGAACAATAACAATAACAGAGCAAAAAGGCCAGTCAGATCTATATTCTCTCCCAGTGGAAACGTGTTTGACGTCAGCGTCTGGCTTGAGTGAAAGCTGCGGGTGAACTCAGGTGTTCACATCACTGAAGCGCACCTGAGTCTGCTTGAAAACAAGGGTTTGAGCACTATGAAAGCAATCCAGCCTAAATTATGGAAATGAAGCACTATTGATGAAATATAATTAGCCCATTAGAGTATGACGCATCGCCGCTCGCCTTCAGCTAAACTCATATTCTTCATATTCATCTCCTCGAGTCCACAGACGCTGAGCATGTAAAGGTGTGGTGGAGGAGCTTCAGAAACATCAATGAACCATTTTTTGTGAAGTGTTGAATCATTATATCATCAAAAAAGCTGATTTTCCAAGTTACAATATTATGTTAATGTTTGGATGGATGGATGGATGGATGGATGGATGGATGGATGGTTAGATAGATAGATAGATAGATAGATAGATAGATAGATAGATAGATAGATAGATAGATAGATAGATAGATAGATAGATAGATAGATAGATAGATAGATAGATAGATAGATAGATAGATAGATAGATAGATAGATAGATAGATAGATAGATAAATAGATAGATAAATGGATAAATGGATGATAGATAGATAGAAACCAGAAGCGTTGTTGACGAACACACAGGACTGAGCTCAGCCAGAGGTGAGCCACAGGTGAGCCGCAGGTCAGCCACAGGTGAGCCACTGGTCAGCCACAGGTGAGCCGCAGGTCAGCCACAGGTGAGCCACTGGTCAGCCACAGGTGAGCCGCAGGTCAGCCACAGGTGAGCCGCAGGTCAGCCACAGGTGAGCCACTGGTCAGCCACAGGTGAGCCGCAGGTCAGCCACAGGTGAGCCACTGGTCAGCCGCAGGTGAGCCGCAGGTCAGCCACAGGTAGCACATGCACAGCACATGCGTTCAGATCGACTTACATAGACGTCCGAGATCCCTAACATCCCAGAAGCCACTGCATGAATGAAACCGAGGCACTTAAATGAGGAAACGCCATCAACATTTATTTTCCGTGAAACCCAGCGGAGCGAAGGGTAAATCCACCTTGACCTTGTTCGCAGTGGCTTCACGCTGATGTAATCATGAGTAATCAGTTTGGATGGAGCAGGACCCGTTCTGGCAGGTGTTGAAATGCGGACGAGGTCCTTGTGGACGTGCAACACTCGGTCGCCCAAAATACGAGAACACAGAGACTTTATAGGCAAACCAATAAACCTCCACCCAGCTGTCCCACTGCTAACTAATAAAACACACATTTCTGTCCCACAATCCTCTCTGGTGAGGTGTGTGTGAGCTCAAGCCAAGCATGAAAGAGCCACTGTTCTCCGTCCAACATGAGAACGTCCGCCTCAAAACATCTTCATTATCATCATTATGAAACGGTATCTGGAAAGTGTTTTGTGTTTCAGTGTTGCTTAATATTTCAAATTGGTGATAATATTATTTATTAATGCTATTAATAATAATAATACTAATCATTTTATTTTACAGTATGATTATTATTATTTTACAATTATGGCTAAATTAAATATATTAAATATTATAGTATTTTCTTAAATATTCTTAAATCTCAAAATTGTTGCAAAATTGCAAACAAGCAAAACAAACTTGGAGCTTTTTTTTTTTAATTGCATTTTAAATCGCAATAACAATTTGTATCGGAAAAAATCGCAATTCATTTATCCCCCCAAATCATGCAGGCCTTATGAATATTATGAATATTATAGGCTCTTTGATGAATTTATTACTGTTCTTCAACTATTCATGTGTCCAATCTTGAATGAAACTGAGTTTCTGACTTTCGCTGTGTGTGTTCCTCGATCACTCACTCATGTGTGTGTGTGTGTGTGTGTGTGTGTGTGTGTCCTCAATCCCTCGTGTGTCTGTTCCTCGATCACTCGTGTGTGTTTGCTACTCAGCGTCCCGACTAAACAATGTCTTTCCCCACTTTGAGGAAAAGTGAATGTAAGTGCGAGAGACGTGAATGTCTCAAGGGAGCAAATAAACAACAAAGCAGCATGTGTGTGTGTGTGTGTGTGTGTGTGTGTGTGTGTGTGTGTGTGTGTGTGTGTGTGTGTGTGTGCGTTCTGTCAACAGAAACGTGTCAGTGTGTGGGAGTTATCAAACACACTCACGTCTATTAACACAGAACAATAAAGCACACATTACTGCGCTTGTGTTACATCTAAATATTCTTTTCTTCTCCTGTTCCAATTACAGACCCGAATAAAGCCGTTCATCACGACACACACCTTCACCGACAGCCGAGTGAGTGACGATATACTGTGTGAAGTTTGCAATGTGTCAACTCATACAGATTTGATGTTATTATAGCGTTTAGTCAAGTCAAGTCATCTTCATTTATACAGCGCTTTTGACAACGCAGATTGTTCCAAAGCGGCTTTACAGTGATAACAGGAGATTACAGTAACAGAGATTGTTTCGGCTTTATAGCAGATCTAGAATAAAGTTATTGTCCACATAAAGTTAGTTTAGACTATGATAGATGTATCCATGCAGAAATGCTTTACATTGTTTTATATAAGACCAGAATGCATGTGTAACTGCTTTTCTCAGAACTAACTTCACTTTTCCACTTTTTGAGTTATGGTTTATAGATCATCATATGAACATGTTCCACTGAAGAAATCAACCAAAACTTTTCTTCTTTTGTCTGTATTTTGAACAATATTTACTAATTGTTTCATCTTTTGGAAACCTAATAAACCTCATTTTGTGAAATGCTTTGATTGAAAAGTGCTATATATATTTAAAAATGCAATTTGTTTTGATATTATATAACGCAACAATGGAATCCAGATGTTTTTAAGTGTGACTTCTATATATATTTTTTTAATTGTGCATTTTATTCAGTAAAAATATTATATTCAATGGAATAATAATTCAATATAGCATATAATAAATTATAATAAAATATGAAGAGTTCAGATGCAAAAGCCTCAAAGTGCCTCTAAATTTTCTTCTAAAATTATTATTTTTATCAAGCTCGTATATTTGAGTTCAGTAATTTCACTTTTATGACAATTAATAGGTAATTTTCATTGCCATTAAAGTGAAATAACTGAACATAAACATAAGCTTGATAAAAATGATCATTCTAGGAGAAAATTTCAGATGGCACTTTCATATAATAATAACAATCAATTTAAAATTATATATATATATATTTTGATTATGTAATTGATATATACATGTTTTATCAATTAAATATATACTGTATATATATACATACATTTTATTGATTAAAAAATCAATTATATAATCAGTAAAAAAATTATATTTAATTTAAATTATATTTATATAAATAAATATATATATATATACATATATATATATATATATATATATATATATATATGTATATATATATTTAATTGATTATATAATTGATTTTTTTATCAATACTTTTTTTTAATAAAATATATAATATATAATATATATTATATATATATTATTTTATCTTTTATTTTTTCTTCTTCAGCATGACAGCAGATTTACGGGCTGCGGTCACTTTTAGTCATTTGGTTCTGGTGTTTTTTGGAGGTCTTTGCGTTTGAGATCCTCACATTCCGTCATGCATTCCAGCTCCCGTCGCTCCACACTCTCCACATTAGAGGCACTTGAATGATTGAAGGCCACTAGAAGAGGCTCTTGCGCGTCTCGTTAGCAGGACGTGTCGGGTGACGCGTCTCACGCGTTGTGAAGCTTCATCCCATCAGAGGGACTTCTGGGTAAACATGAGCTCCAGAGATGCAGGCTCACGGCCGGCTATCTCACACATGTCCCAGCGATCAGACATTTGATCACACAGATGGCTCTGCTAAGTATGCGATAAGCGTCGTCTGAGCACGAGGAATGCCAATCACTGCGTGTCCTTCAGAGGTTCATCTTCTGCTGAGTCTCTCTCTGCTTCCCCATCAAATACACTCGGATTGTCCTGATTCAACTCCTCTTATTTTTAAACTGAAGCATATTAGTGAAATATAGCACACGAATGAGCCTGAACTCAGCAGGAATGAACAATCAATAGAGTGGAAAACCACCAAACTCACTGTGTCTAGACTAAACTTACAAGTATCTTTCGTTAAATCTCATATTGCTGCTGCTTTGAGTTGAAAATCAGCTCTCAGAAACAGAATAGAAACTGGTGCATTAAGACTCTTAAATCAGTGCATTAATATTATTTAATCAAAGGATGTAATTTAATTAAATGAATATATGCGCTGCATGTTTCAGAGTGAAGCGTGACACTGTGAGAAGCTCATGATCTACATTTGAATGACAGTTGAACTGTAAAATTAAATTATTATTATTATTAAATAAAAATTTTATAAATTAAATTATATAGAAATAGTTTTAAAAAAGTTCATATTATTTATATTTTAATTTTGTTAATTTTATTTTACAGTACTATTATTTGAATTATTATTACAGTAATAAAATCATATATATATATATATATATATATATATATATAAATCACAAAATTGTCAAAATTGTTGTCAGCAAAATTGACAAGCACAGCAGACCTGAAGTTTTGTTTTGTTTTTTATAAAAAATTGTATATCACAATTTTTTTTCCTGAAAATTCACCGTTTGATTTTTACCCAAACTGTGCTGCTCTAAAATAAAGAATGAAAAAGTGTAGAATAGAAAAATATAAATTATTAATAGTCAAATCTCTTTACCAATAAGCAATAATGAACTTCATTCCCATGCAGTTTAATAATCGCACTAGACTATGTTGCACTTTCACCTTTGAGAATTAAAAATCACACCAATTTAGTCCTAAAAATACCACAGACAGACATTTTTGCAACTCGTTTGTTAGCGTTCAGAAACAGCAGACACACCTGAAGCATCTCTAAACACAGTGTTCGGGTTCAGGAGAGTCTTTGCCCTGAGAGCGGCTCCGGCGAGAGAAGCGGAGCAAATAAACACGAGCGAGCAGCTCTTCACATGACCTCTGACCTTACGCAGAACGTGAACTGCATGAGCACAAACACACAACACCAACAACACACACAGTCACTGTCACCGCGGTAAAACCAGGCCGGCGCTTCCTTAATGCTCTCTGCACCATTTGGAGAGTTTCCAGACATGAATTACAGGTTGCTAGGTGCATAAAAGCCTTTGATTCACATGAAATTAATTTCTCCATCCGGTAGCACTCAAACTCCACCAGCCGACGCCAGCCTTATTACAGAGATTAAAGCTCGTTTTTTCTGTTTGTTGGTGCAACAAAGCAACACTGATTCAACTAACAGTGGGAGATCTGTTTGACCAAACAATGGTTGACGGGGGGGGGGTGATTATTTTTGCATTGCATTTACAATTATGCATTTATGCAAAAGTGACATGCATTGCATTTAAGTTTTACATTTAATCGTTTCATGCATTCCCTGGGAATCGAACCCATGACCTTCACCATATACAATAACATACAGAAACAGAGGGAAACATGTTGTCATGCACAGTACACACACACACACACACATATTTCCACCCTGAACTCTCTCACACACGCTCACTACCTCTTTTCTGGACCGTTCTTTTACCTATTTACAGCACATACAAGAGCACTTGTGAGTGAAAGCTCGTGTTCATTATGCAGGAATTCTTTTGTTCTTCTAAACTCATTAAGCGCTGGCGTATCTCCCGCAGGTTAATCGAGCCGCGCAATTAAACTCAAGAGAACCTTTGCTGGAGATTTCTTTAGGTTCAGCCATTCAGTCCTAGTAGGACCTTTGCAAAAAAGGAGCCAAGGATCTCAAAAGCGTCCCAGAGCAATGTTTAGAGGATCTCTGGGGAACGGGAGTGTGTGTGTGTGTGTGTGTGTGTGTGTGTGTGTGTGTGTGTGTGTGTGTGTGTGTGTGTGTGTGTGTGTGTGTGTGTGTGCGTGCGTGCGTGCGTGCGTGCGTGTGTGTGTGTGTGTGTGTGTGTGTGTGTGTGTGTGTGTGTGTGTGTGTGTGTGTGCGTGTGTGTGTGTGTGTGTGTGTGTGTGTGTGTGAGAGAGACTGAATGCCATCATGGAAACTCAGAGCTTTGCCATCTCGCCTTAATGCTACAAAACACATTAAATTAAAGGTTCCCTGTGCCTGGGGAGTCATTAATATTTATAATGCCGGGCACATGGAAAAGAAAATAATTCAATTGAAAAACTAGCAAAAGGCCAAAAAATATAAAAACTGGAAAAAGGGAAATGATCATAAAGAAAACAGCCAGAATCCTAATTTGTTCCTAATAACTCTCACACTTTGGCTATTCTCTCGAGAGCCAATTACTAGAGAAAGAAACAGCACAGCGCTTTTCCATAACCCGCCGTCCGCTTTGATTTACCGTAGACATTTAACAGTCCATAAACACTAGCGGTTGATCTGCAACCTCCACACTGGCTATCAGTCAACCCTGCAATCTTTCACTTCACCTTTATTTGTCTAGCGCTTTTCACAATGCACATCGTTTACAGAAATGCATGAGTCCACGTTACAATTTACAGAACGATCTGTTATCAGAGGAAGTTATGCATTTCAGAAATGTACATATACAAAATCGGAAAATGTTTAATTTAAACAATGCGATAATGTAATGCAGAAATGATGAGCTCATTGAAGAAATGAATATTTTTCGTTAACAAATGATTATGACATTTAGAAAAATGTAGCATTGTTTGCTAGCTGTTGCGTAGCGCTGGTGAATGTTAGCGCTGGCGTCACGCTAGCGGCGTGTGTATCGAGGAGGTTAGTGGATGTTATTAGAGTCTCCAGTCGAGTTCAACTCTGATCTCTGGATACTATTGAGCTTTGACTTCACGGATCAGGAACAGCAGAATACTGCCACTGTTATTACTACTATTACCACAAATATTATTATTATGATTGTTTCAAATTGCCTAGATATATATTTATTACTCAGTTAGTTTATATTTATATATATATATATATATATATATATAGAGAGAGAGAGAGAGAGAGAGAGAGAGAGAGAGAGAGAGAAAGATATTTTCATATTTTTTATAACACAATAACTAATAACTAATTCTCTCTCTCTCTCTCTCTCTCTATATATATATATAAATAATCAAAAATGTTGTTATATCACACAGGAATAATCTATTCATCAACTATCTATCTATCTATCTATCTGTCTGTCTGTCTGTCTGTCTGTCTGTCTGTCTGTCTGTCTGTCTGTCTGTCTGTCTGTCTGTCTGTCTATCTATCTATCTATCTATCTATCTATCTATCTATCTATCTATCTATCTATCTATCTATCTATCTATCTATCTATCTATCTATCCAGTATATATATATATATATATATAACTGTTTTTCTCTCTCTTCTTTTTTCTTTTTCTTTCTTTTCTCTCCTCTATGTACTTGTTTGTAAATGTCATTGGTCTATTTCTTTGTATATGTCTTTTTAATAAAAAAAAGAGACCTTCGAAAAAAAGGAGAAAAAAAAGAAAGAAAAAACACAGCAGACGTTGTGTTGCGCTCACAGGTGTGTCTGAGGAATGACGATACACGCTAACACACGTGTTGCTCATGTGTTGCTCAGGCTGATCCATTACTCGTTAAATCCGAAGATGCTGGAACTGTTGTCCGTGCTTTTATAACCTCTCGTCTGGACTATTGCAACTCTGTGTTGTACGTCCTTCTCACTAAAACCATTAATCGCCTTAAACTAGTTCAGAACGCAGCAGCCTGAGACCTCACATTACACACAGATTCAGCTCCATCACTCCATCCTCCGGCTCTGGCTCCTGTTAGCCATCGCTTTCACTTTAAAATACTCGTCCTAGTTTTCAGGGCTTGTCATGATTTAGCACCTTGTTGCCTTTCAGAACGAATACACCCATAAATCCCCGCTCGCCCGCTCAGATCCAGCTCTGAAAACTTGCTCGCAGTTTTAAACTTTCTACTGTTGGCGGGAGAGCATTCCGCATTTACAGGTATGATAATTATATAATAACTGATCGTATACTTTAAATTTCAGATCCATGCATGCCTTACTTTGGTTTTCTTTCGTATGTAATATGTGTCCCTGGATCACGTCACCAGTCTCGAGTCGCACGGGGATATCTGTGGCAATAGCCAACAATACACTATATGGGTCAAAATTAACCATTTTTCTTTTATGCCAAAAATCATTAGGATATTAAGTAAAGATCATGTTCCATGAAGATATTTAGTAAATTTCCTACCGTAAATAAATAAAACATGTATTTTTGTGAGTGAATGCTGCACAATCGCCAACATAAATGAACAACTTTAAAGGAGATTTTCTCAATGTTTCGATTTTTTTTGCACTCTCAGATTCCAGATTTACAATAGTTGTATCTCGACCAAATATTGTCCTATCCTAACAAACCACACATCAATGGAAAGATTATGTATAAATCTCACTTTCAAAAAATGACTGGTTTTGTGGTCCAGGGTCACGTACGATCACTGTCTGTCCGCCTGTTCTGCTGTTATATCCTGACTGTATATCTGTATCAGTCAATATTATATAAAGTGTCCTTGGGTTCTTGAAAGGCACTATATAAATAAAAACGTATTATTTTTGATTGGTCTTCGCTTGTCACACAGAAGGCTCAAAGGGCTTCTATCTTCTCTCACAAAAGGAACCATTTATTCATGAAACATGTAAAGCAACATAAAGCTGGATTTGACACGGACGCTCTGTGTATTTTTAAACGGACGCTGTATTCTGCATTGAAAAACATTATGTCATGCACGTCATGTGCATGATGAATTTTTGTGGTTAATTAATAATACAAAATTGTAAATTAAATTTTTAAAACTTTAAAATAAACAACATATTTTGAATACATTTTAAATATATAACTGATAAAATTATAATTGTATTTTTTGTATAATTATATATATTTTTTTTATAAAATCTTTCAAATAAAATACAAATCTCTTGTGAACATTTGCAGTGAATAACCCTCTCTATCATTGTACACCTGCAGAACAAATGCTATCATTAGCATTGCTCATCCTAAGGTTGCTACGAGACGTCTTTGTTGACAATCGAACACCTGCAAAGCTAAAATTATCATTACCATTTTGTCTCTTTACACGTTAACCTCTTATTTACAGTTTGAAGTAGAAGAAATTCAGTAAGAACATGCCACATTATTCTCTGAATGAAGCTCAGCGTCTCTCATCAATGCCACAGGTGCACTCGGCTTATCAGCTAAACATCTGCCGTACATTTACATCATTTCAGTCCAGGAATGCAGATATCTATATATTAAAGAGGCTTCTTTCACCTCAGGGACATGAAACATAAATGCATATATATATATATACTGAAATTTTCTTTTTTGTTATGAAGCTCGTATATTTAAGTTCAGTAATTTCACATAAATGGCAATGAAAATGACCTATGAATTGTCATTTAATTGAAATTAGTGAACTTAAATATACAAGCTTCATAAAAATGATCATTGTAGAAGAAAATTTCAGATGGCACTTCTTTTCATATATATATATATATATATATATATATATATATATATATATATATATATATATATATATATATATATATATATATATATATATAATGTTTAAGAGGACATATTCATGATGGATGATGCATGTAGCTGATGAAATAAGTGCACATGTGAAGTCATATATATATATATATATATATATATATATATATATATATATATATATATATATATATATATATGTATATGTAGGCCTATATATTCTTTCTTTTTAAAGTGAATTTTAAAGTGAATGCATTACAAATGTAAATGCATATATCCTATATATATATATATGCATGTGCACTTATTTCATCAGCTACATGCATCATCCATCATGAATACGTCCCCTTAAACATTTGAGTCCAGGGATTCTAATATAATTAACAGGCTTCTTTCACCTCAGGGACATTGAGGAAACATATGAAGCGTAATTGGCTACAGTGTCCCTCCCCTCCCTCCGACCAGCCTGTTGAATGACAAGGGAGCTAATTAGAATCTGATTTGGCCATTAAATGATAGAGAAAGAGAACAGAACAGATAGCATCCAGACGACACTCGCTCTGAAGCTGCTTTTAATTATATTTATGTGTAATGGGCCTGACCTGAGGACAGCGGAGGGGAATTGAATGCCCAGTCACGCCTCCTCTGCTGTCCGAGTCCAAATGTGATTTGTGCAATTAGAGAAACACACATCTGGCTCCGATTAGAGACACGCAGCCGGTCACGTGAGCGCATCCAAAACCTTCTATTTTAAAGTCAATTTATTCAAAATGCCACCCAAGAGTCATGTCTCCATGACAGATATCTCTTCAATTCACAATTGCCACTATTTGAGTCGGTTCAGTGTCAAATTTGAGAGCGACGGCTGAAACGTCGTCCTCAGAGCAAAGTGTGTATTTTGCACATGATTTGAGAAGGTTTCATGCTTTGGCTCCTCTGACATACATTGTCATATTTTTTCGGCAAAATAGCTTTCGATTTGATCCGAGACGAAACGCTCCCGGAGGGTTTAAAGTGCCTGAAATTGCCAGTAACTTTGCCAGCACTTCAAACACATTCTCACATACTAAGTCAGGGCTTTTCAATAACGCAGCACGTCCAAAAGCCGCTCATGTCTTCCATTTGCTCGTTCCCTCTAAAGGTTTCATCCATTCTTAACCTCCCCATGTCACTCCATTAACTCAGTGAAGTCAAACCCGGATTTCCCTCGAAAACATACAGTAAAAAGAGAAAACTTTCAACAAGAGCTCATCATTCCTTCACCAAAAACCGACAGAAAGTGGCTTTAACCGTCTGTCACGCAGACAATATTAATGATTTCCCCTTAAAAGCGCCTGTTCGTGACAACGCTGGAAGAATAAACTGAGAGCAAAGTGCTTTTCAGACGCAGGTGGTCATTTATCTTGTCCCACGATCCTCAGGAAAACAAAGCGGCACCGGAGTTAGTTTCTAAAGTTTAATCAGCTTGATGTTCTTCTCACTGAGCTCATGTAGCCTACATGCCATCTTTATACAGTGTGCTATAAGATAAACACGAAATGGAGCATTTATTAATATTCTGCAGTACCAACAAGGAGATCTAACATATCAGGAGATAAATATCCATTTGCATTCCCAATAATACTAATAGAAATGTGATCTTGATGATATTAAGTGGTAAAAATGA
>NC_138240.1:1477668-1490168 GCF_964197995.2 Scardinius erythrophthalmus | reverse complement strand
GAAACACCTCCAGCACAATAACGCCGTTTGTCAAAGCTGATGAGGTAATGAGGGCTTGAAGGGAACAAATTGGTCAGTCTTGACTGCGCTTGTAAGCCGGATGATAACAGCCAACTGTGGTTTACGTCAAGAGGAAGGAGATTTTGGGACATGGCCCAGTTTATTTAGCCAAAAATACCTAGAACACGTAGCTGAAGGGTCCACACACACACACACACACACACACAAAACCTACCTAAATGGGGACATTACATAGACTTGTTATTATAGACACAGTTATAAGTGATATAGTATAATCCCAACAGAAAACCTTCGGCATTTTTAAAATCAAAAAAAAAAAAAACATTATTTACATCATTTTTATAGCATTTTTTATAAATTAGGACAGACCATACTGGAGGTTTTGTCAGGTTTAACTTGCTTCTGACAATAAATTTGTGCCCAAAATATGGTTAAGTAGGTAACACACACACACACACACACACACACACACACACACACACACACACACACACACACATGTTTTATACCTACCTAAATGGGGACATTACATAGACTTGTTATTATAGACACAATTATAAGTGATATAGTATAATCCCAACAGAAAACCTTCTGCTTTTTTAAAATCTTAAAAAAAAAAAAATTTATTTACATAATTTTTATAGCATTTTTATAAATTAGGACAGATTGTACTGGAGGTTTTGTCAGGTTTAACTCGCTTCTGAATATAAATTTGTTCCCAAAATATGGTTAAGTAGGTAACACACACACACACACACACAAAGGTGTAGAGTCCAGGGGTCAGAAAGTAAAAGTCCTGCCATATGTTTATTCCACCCATGAACTCAGCCAGATGATTTCACTAATTAGTTCTCTCTCCTGCCTGAAAAACTGCTAATTAGCAAATCCAGGTGATTGGAACACAAATACTGAGGACTTTTACTTTCTGAACCTGGACTTTACACACACACACACACACACACACACACACACACACACACACACACACACACACACACACACACACACACACACGCACACACACACGCACACACACACACACACACACACACACACACACACACACACACACACACACACACACACACACACACACGCACGCACGCACACACACACACACACACGCACACACACACACACAAACACACGCACACACACACACACACACACACACACACACACACACACACACACACACACACACACACGCACACACACACACACACACGCACACACACACACACACACACAAACACACGCACACACACACACACACACACACACACACACACACACACGCACGCACACACACACAGTTCTGGAATTTGAGTGAATCAGTGAATCATTAGTTCAACAGATTCTTTCAAAACACTCTTTCATTTAGGAACAATCACTGAATCATTCACTCAACCTATTCGTTATAAAACACTACGGTTGCATCTGAAATCACACACTCTCTTGAGTCGGTAATTATTTTGAATAAGTACTTACTTTGTGATGGCTAAACATGTATGCCCAATATATAGTATGCATGTTTGTAGTATGAATGTAATCCGGACGTACTATATCCGCCATGTTGCCATGATCATGTGACCTACTGAGTCGCTTTATTGTCATTCATTCACAAATCCTCTCCCGTGGCCTCATGGGATAGTAAAGTGTCCATCGTATGCACTCTTCAGAATCTGGCCAGAAGAAGTGGGTCATACAGGCACTTTTTTATGAGTACTGTGAATTCGGACTCTTTACCAAATACTGTTTTCTGCGACCTCAGACGCAGCCACTGCATTTATACGTGAATCACTGAATCAACTGATTTGTTCAAAACAATGACAACAATTCATTCAGGAACACAGAATTACTGTCTTTATGAGTGAGTTATTAAATGCAAAAATAAGGCAAAAATATTAATGTATTGTGCAGTGAAATGTATAAAAGTAATTTACAATCATGCTGTTTGTCATTACTGACTTGAATGCCAATTGTAACCGATCTTACAAATAAAATGCCGTAATCAACCCTTTCAGAATCATGACTGTTGTAATCAAAGTTGATTATTTATCGTGCGGTTCTCTTAAACGCACAGACCGGTGTCTCCCGCTCCGAAGCGTCTGTGTGTTTGTGTCTGACCTACATTCTTCAACTCTTAGACAGTTTTCCTGAAATGAGCCGTGCAAGATTTCTCCAAGGATTTCTCCGCTCCCTCCTAATAATGATATTTTGATGAAGTCCCTTCACACACACACACACACACACACACACACACACACACACACACACACACACACACACACACACACACACACACACACGCGCGCACACACACACACAAATGACCTTTCAAAAAAAGCACAAATTCTTTGCTAGGCTGGACGAAACAATGATTAAAGACGATGATGTATGCGTTAACTCTATAATGGCGCATGTATGCAACCCTAAAGCTCCAGGCAAAATGACGACATGCCAAATCCTCTGCTTTTTGAACATTCGGCAGTCCTGCGTTCCAAAACACACAAAGTCCCGACAGCTTAATTGAATTAACGGCAGAAGTGACTGTTCCGGCAAACACTCCTCGACAGCGTCTCTTTCACCCGTCCAGAACGTGTCGCCGGCATGTAAAAGTCCCCGAGACACTCGTTTTGAAAGCGCACTACATCTATTGTCCGTGTTCCTCCTCGAGGCCCGAGGACACACAGAGGCCGATCTTTAAGAGTTTATTAAACAGCACTTACAGACCTTCCCTCCTCACCGGCCTGAAAACGGATTGCTTTTCTCTTTAGTCTTTTCAAAAGGGATAAAACACTCACATGCACTCGGGAAAGAAGTCTCGGACAACAGGAGAAGCTTGGATGAGGCTCTCGGTCCTGTTGCTACGAGACGCCACGTTCATCCCGGATTGCATTCAGCATTCTTATGAATCTTTCCTCCGACCGTTAATGGCACAAACAAAGCAACTGGCGCTGATAAATAACAGGTAGATTCTTGCATTCTGGCTCCTGGCCTTTATCAACGTGAAGCATTGTCATTAATTTCATGCAAATGGAGTTTTAAAGCCTCAGCTGAGAAATAGAGTCTGTGCAATGTGCGGCAGTATTCAGACGCTGAATAAAGCATCAGTGAATAGCATTCAGACTGAAACAATAGCAGCCGTGTTGGACGCCAGAGGCAACATTCCCATAACGAGACGCTCCGACACACACATCTGATCTAAGAACAGGCTTTAACACGAATGTTTGGATGCCAAACGTTGGCAGTGGAGTTCTTGGGAAACTCTTCCTGTCAGATACTGATGTTTGGCTTTAGAGTATCACACACTCACACACTATGGAGGAAAGGAAAATGCCTCTTAGCGTGACGTTGTTCTGATGCACAGAAATCAATGTGGTTCTGAGAGATCTGATACCTGTATCTCACCTGGTTTCATCTAAAGCATTGCTAGAGGAATTGCTTCAAAGGAACCTTAAAGGATAACTCTCGCCGAAATGCAACCTAGGCTCTTTTTGTTAATCTACCCGATGCAAACTTTGATTTAAAAGCATAATTAGAATGGAAACGCCACTTTTAAGATTGACCGTATTTTCGTTTTTGGTCAAATGGCCTTTGAATGGGAGTGCTTGGGGCACGACTATGATAGCATCAAAAATCGCTGTTTTTAAAACACTAAGAAGGCTCGACACAACATGAAACTTTAAATTTAAATTCAAAGAAATGCATATAAATGCACTGTGAAATTTGTCTGAAAAGACAAACATTTGGAAAGTTTTGAGATGTATAGGCCTTACAAACGAACAGAGCAAAGGGGAAGAAAACTTCATTTGCCAGAATGCATTATACCTTAAAACATCCTAAGCTGGTAGGCTGGTCTTAGCTGGTTTAAAGGAATAGTCCACTTGAAAATAAAAAATTCTGTCATTGTTTACTCACCCTCAAGTTGTTTCAAACCTGGATGAATTTCTTTATGTATGAATGTCAGAAACCAGACAGCTGATGAACCCCAGTATTTTTTTCCTACTATGGGAGTCAATGGGGTCCAACAATTGACATTCATACATAAAGAAATTGATGCAGATTTGAAACAACTTGAGGGTGAGCAGATAATGACAGAATTTTTATTTTTAAGTGAACTATTAATTTAAGCTGGATGCAGCTTGTTTAAGCTGGTCTCCTGGCCTAACCAGCAAATAAAGTGGTCAAAACCCCTCTAAAAACCAGCTAAGACCAGCCAACCAGCTTTGTCTTGTTTTAGTTTTTTTTTTTTAGTTTTTTTTTCTCTCATGCCAATTCAATTTCCTTTGTGTTGTGACCAATTCAATTCCAATTCACACTCTTTAATTCAGAATTCACCCAGTGTTGTGAGCCTCACTGACAGCACTAGATACTGAATCCCTGATTGTGAATCATCTTGCATGCATGTTTGGGTTGACTGATGAGCCAATGCATTAAAAAAGGCATTTGAGATGTAGAGAAAGTGATTTTGATTTGATGAATGACGATGAACTTTTCTTCCCCTTCAGAATAGCGTGCACTAATGAATCGAACACACATTTATTAAGAAGGTAAAAAGGGTCGATTTGACGTCGTCTTAGACGGCCGAACATAAAGCTGCCAGTCCTGAGCTTCCAGCGAGCGCTCGGCGTGACGAACGGCACACACTCGCTGATCTCATGCATCTGTTTACTGGCATCTCATTGTGAATCAACCACCTCTGGCTTCCAGGAACTCAACCATCCATGGCTTCATCAGCAGATGGAGAGCTGGTAATAAACCCCGTTCGCAGACAGACTCGAATTATCATCTCCACACCTGACAAACTCGGCCGGATAAGCAGATAAACAGTCTCGCGCACGTATATATTCACATGACAAACTGGCCTGAACGTAGCCTCCGGACCACCATCCATCACGGTAGACCGTCTCTGGCCAGCGGCAATAAAAATGCTTCTTTTCCATACGCAATATGCAATCTGAATCTCCTGGAGGGCTGCATTTCTTTAGCTATATCTCGCAGTCGCCTGTTAGTCTGAGAAATGACACCCGAGCGTTTAAAAGACGTGTAATAGCTGTCCAAACACAGACGTCTGGGCTAAAACAAGGCAAAATTTGGGCTGTCAGTGAAAATGTAATAGACATCTAAACCAGAGCCCATGAATAGACTAGTCATCAATTAGATAACAAAGATATTAAATGAGTGAAGAAATTAAACCAAACACCTTGTAATCACCGTTTACTTTGCTTTACATGATGGAATATCATACACCTCGCAAGTTATTTTTGGCAAAAACTACCAAAAATGTAACCAAATTCAAGGTTATTTTGACTATAAGTGTGTTACTCAAAGCCGGACTATACACTGTGAAAAATGATTGCTGTGATTATAACTTAAAATTTAACATTAGAACAAGAAATAATGTGTTGTTTCAACTTAAAAAAAGTACGTGTTCGTGCTTGACTTAAAATATTAAGTTTAGTTAACTTCAGTTTAGTTGGATATTTTAGTTATTTCTACAAATTTTAAGTTTTATAACTAATTGCAGCAACATTTTTTCAGTGTATCAGGTCTATAGTTAACCAACAAAGTGATCAGTTGAGTTAACTTTAAAAAATTGAGGAAACCCGTTGCCTTAAAATTATTAAGTAATGCTTAATCGAAAAAATTAAGTAAAGTGGAATTGACAAGTTCACATAACTTAATAATTTAAAGGCAACATGTTTACTATATTTTTTTTAAGTAAGTGAACTGAACACTTTTTACAGTGAACTAGGGCTGCATACAGTAATATATCGAAATTATTGAAATATCGCAAATGTATATATCGAGATGTGTATATTGCAACAGCTTGCAATAACTGGAGTCATGAAGAAAAGACAAAGAGAAAATCAATGAATAACTTTTGTAGCTTTAATAAGAAGCAGGATATATTTAATTCATACAGTGAAAACTAAGCAGTGTTTTATTTTTACATTTGATTATTCAGTTATTCAGTATAGTTGTTTAATAAAGCTAATGTAGGATAACCTGAACCCCTGAACCCCACTGATGTTAAAATAACACTTTTAGACAGTAAAACACTGATGTTCACTTTCAGAAGCTGTAGGGATGTTATATTGTCACAAAAAGAATGTGAAACACGTATGTAGGTTATATCATTTTAATTTGAAAGATAATTTAAGTATATATTTTACACACTTTAAGCATTATCGCATCGCATATCGAATATCGCATTATTTAATGAATGATCGCATATCGCATCTTTCTTCAGTATCGTGCAGCCCTAGTGTGAACACTGGGACACGAGTGAATAAACTCTCAATCTTGGCCTAAAAAAGGAATATTTCCACCAGCGAAATCTCTAATTGTCATGCGAGTCCACCTCACCTGAGCATAAAAGAGCTTCTGGCCGCCGAGACGTTCTGCCTGTTCAAATAAAAAGCCACAATGACATAAAAGCCGTGGTTCTGCAGCTCATTGAGGAGCTGTGATTAGCCCGGAGGAAACAGCATTAATCTTTGACGGCCGTCACATCATGAAAGAGCAGAAGTTGTCAGTGGAAGTGGATGAGAAGCGTCTGGTTCGGGTTCCACTGTAAATGGAGAGGCGACGACCAACGCACTACAAGCTTGGACAGAAAGGACACCTGTTCCTGAAACACAATGAAGCCCTGTGAGGCTTCGCACAAAGAACCGTCCTGTGAAGATCTGCCATCCGATAACGCTCGCAAAATCATTACGTGCGAGAGCATATGCTGCCATCAGTCAAGCTCTGGAAACACAAGCGCTTGTGCTCCCGAAACCAGCGAGTCAAAGGAGTGACGCTGAACACTCAACAACAGCGACAGATGTGCTCAAAACTAGCTATTTCTTTCTTTTTTTAAAGGTTGCGTGACAAAAGGCTGATATTTAAATCATTTAAACGATACTTTCCCTTTATATTAGGGGTGTAACAATATATTGTGTCACAATATATCGCAAAACAATATGTATCGTGTATAGCTCAACCAAAATAACAATTACTGTGTGAGAAAACATTCAAGTTTTCAGAGTTTTAGTGGCAGTACTACACTAAACTACTATATGTAATGTTGAATATAATGTATAATAATGCAATGGGGGAATATTTGTGTACATTATTTTGAATATATCTAGTCAGTGACAGAGTGTAAGCATATTCCAGCTTCAGAATCATGAATATGTTTATTCTGGTGTCTCTATTGTCCTGTTCGTTGGGTTTCCAGCACCGAGTCCAAGCCTATTCATTTACACACACAATGTAATATCAAATTTAGCATTTTAATCAACTAAATTTTTTGTTAAACTTTTATCATATGTATTGGAGTATCGCAATAATATCGTATAGTGAGTTCAGTATCGTGATATGAGGGTATCGTTAAACCCCTATATGTACTGTAGCTTCAATGTACTTTTTCAATGTACTGTCACTAATTAGGCTCGTCACAACTCTAAAAATTAATTTGCTGTAGAAACAATTTTCGGAAATTGCTAGTAAATTAATTATAACGAAATGGCAAGTTAACAGTTTTTTACATTGTACACCAAATTGTTATAAATTGAACAAAACCTCACAGGTTTCAGAATTCTCATTAACACAGCAGAGTGAATTAATAACTTGATTTAATAATTAACAACAAATTATAAACTTCTATAAGTACAGTATATCCAATCTTACTCGGGTTCATACAGTACATTAATGAAAAGAGATATAGCAAATCTTAATTGCTTGATTGTTTATATTGCCACAAAATGTAACTATATTATCGCACACCATCCATCATCTATCCGCCCGTCCGCTTTAGTGGTTACATTTGTGTTTGCTTAGGTCGTTATTGCATTGGTTGATTGGGTAATTAGTTTAGTAATGAGGTCAGGTGTGTTGGTTCACACACTGATATAAATTGTACCTCTCTATGATTGTTGCTTGCCTGACGAAGACCCTTTGGGTCAAAGCGGTGTTCATTTGAATAAATCGTTGGGAGCAGAAGTGGCAGTGTGCCGATTCTTGTGTTTGCATTTTAAACATTTTCCACAAAACAGTTAAAAACTATTGAAAAAATCACAATTACAAAGAAACCGCAAATAACATTGAATTAAACGTGGAATTTTGAACTAGTATTTTCTTGTAAAACAAACTCCAATCATTGTTTTATGTACAACGTAAAATAATAATTTTTAAAGTGTATTTACATGCACTATTTGTTCTGTTTGTGTTTCATGTGTGGGGCTTTTATTATTCTTCGGTGCACAAAAATGATTAGCAGATCTTCTCACAGTTTCACACAGATTCCATCAATATACACACAACCTTTGCAGAAACTATTATGTAACTTTATCCACTTTATTTCAGCAGCTGGTCGTGTTACGTGTCGGTCAGACCGTCTCTTCTCGTCTAAGTGGACAGAAAACACTGTAAAGGATATTTGTGCTGATGAGACTCTTCAGGAGCGTGTGTGTGTGTGTGGGCGAGCATCACCTGCCGGAACTCACCATCACTTACACGTTAACACACACTTAACAAACAAGTATTCATTTCTTCAATGAGCTCATTGTTTCTGCATTAAATCACTACATTGCTTAAATTAATACATTTTTCGCTATCTTTGATTTTGTATATTTCTGAAATGCAGTTCCTCTGATAACAGATCGTTCTCTAAATTGTAATATTATGGACTCATGCATTTTCTGTAAAGCTGCTTTGAAATGATGTGCATTGTGAAAAGCGCTGTACAAATAAACATGAACTGAACTCAACAGGCTTTATTTATGGACTCAGTTTTAAAGGATTTTATGGAACTTCCTGATGCATCACAGAACATGCAGCTTGATAACATAAAAGTTTTCCGAACACTAGGAAAGCTAAAGCACCTGCAGGAGTCGAATGCCGTGTGTTTTCTTCATGTGAGTGTCTGCGGGGGGTCCGTGTCGTGGAAGAGGAAGAGGAAGATGAAGATGAGCTTTATCGCTATAGCGTTATCAGAATGAAGCGTCGCTCACAAAGGCAGATCTGACAGACTGTCACGCATCTCTAAAAGTGAGAGGAACAAACAGAAGTTTGTTTACACGCGATCACACGTGTAATCTATGGCCGTGACAGGAGAAACACGACATCTCGCGCACGTCACCTTCTGTTTCAGGTAAATATTGTGGCTGTTAACATAAGCTAGTAAAACCCTCAACACTTCCTTCAAAGAATGACAGAACAAGTATCTTTGTGATGGTGTGTGTGCGTGTGCGCATGTGTGTGCGTGCGTGTGCGTGTGTTCACCAGTAACAGCTAAAGTGAGCTGGAGGAAAGAGAATCAAACACACTCAGCCGTCAGTCAATCATGCTAATGCTCCGACTTGAAAGAGCCGCCGGTCTGTGGAGATCACACACACACACACACACACACACACCACTCCAAAGAACGCAGATTTTCACAATGATTTGGGAAACTTGAATCTTTTGACACATGCAAACACTTTCAACAGCTTGATGAATGAGAAGCAGGAACATGTTCTCAAACCTCCTCAAGCACGTGTGTGGAAACACAATATCCTGGTCTGGAATAACGATAACTCACCAGCACAACACTAGCGTGTTTCTGGGTTCTAGACAGTTTCTGGGTGGATTCTCACTGGCTGCAGGATTTGGAGGGGAAAAAAATATTGGATAATTGCAATTTATCTGATAAAAATTTGGATTTCGACTTTTTTTTTTCAAGATTTTTCTTTGTTTGTAGGGCTATATATGAAAATCAAATTAAATAATACAAATTAAATAATTATAAATATTTATTCAAATAGAACAAATATGATGAATTTAATATTTTTACTGTAACATAAAAATAAGTATTTAAGAAAAAAAATATTATTACATAGACATATTTAAACAAAATAAGAAATATTATTACTTTCAATTTAATCTAAAAATATGTTCAAAAATGATATCTAATATGATAATAATAACAATAATAATGATTTTATTTTACAGTACAACTAAACTTACAATATTAAAAAATTAAAATACTATACTGTATATATGGATGTTTTATTTCTTTATTCTAAATAGTGCTGTCAAATCATAAAAGTTTTTGTTTACATAATATACTGTATGTGTATGTATTATTATATTTATATATAGTATAAATATACATAGATGTGTGTGTCTGTGTGTATATACTGCATACACACACACACACACACATATACATATATATATAAATATTATATATAAGTATAATTTTATATATATATGAAGAGTTCAGATGCAAAAGCCTCTAAGTGCCATCTGAAATTTTCTTCTAGAATGATAATTTTGATAAAACTTGTATATTTAAGTTCAGTAATTTCATTTTAATGACAATTAATAGGTAATTTTCATTGCCATTAAAGTGAAATAACTGAACATAAACATACAAGCTTGATAAAAATGATAATTCTAGAAGAAAATTTCAGATGGCACTTAGAGGCTTTTGCATCTGAACTCTTCATATATATATATATATATATATATATATATATATATATATATATATATATATATATATATATATATATATATATGTTGTGTGAAAAAAAAATTGTATGTAAGATGCGATTAATCGATTTGACAGCGCTAATTTTAAACCATCAAATTTTTTATTTTGGCAGAAAACTGCAGGGAAACTGTAAAGCTTCACTCCGACACACACACACACATGTGTAGGCGTGTGTATAATTAAATCACAGCCTTTGCCTTTTGAAAATCGCACAATAATGCAGCTCTACATGTGAAGATATATTTTTTTCAGCTGTTTTCTGCTCCGTCAGATGAACTGCTGCATCCGATCACACTCTCCTCCACAACACACACAGCGCTCACGAGGTTTGATCACGTCTCTGACCGTAACTGAGCCGTGCTCCTCGTGCTCGTCTGGGATGAACAGATGTTGCTCTAACTGGCTTCTGGACAAGCAAGTTAAATGTCCTTTTTGTGCAGTATTGTAATTCACTTAACACTGAAAAAGCCCTGAATGTATTAGATAATGAAGAGGGCTTTGGCCCTGTCCACTTAACTCTACAACTCCAGTTATGAATCCATTGTCCATTATCCAAATGGACAGCACTCTGGGATATTGATCTTCTCCCCTTTTGAGTCGTCTCGTTACCCCTCGCTCATCTGCATCGCCTCGGCCGGGACACGTCCCAATAAATCAGCACCCGTGGGGAGACGCGCTACAGTAAGTGATTATGGTCCTCCGGTGGGATCATCCCGAGCCCTCAGGGAAACGGAGGCTCGTTAAGGAAGATTAATGAGCGCTGCCGTGAACACGGGGGGATACGTGACCCCGCGTCTGAGTTTAAGACCTTAACAGGGACAATCACAAACAGCAGGACGCTTCACTAACAAGGGAGGACGAGAACCGGACCATTAGATGCTGTTGACCCGTAACCAGAGATCAGAGGCGGACGAATACTCAGACGTGAAATAAGGTGACATTATCGAAAAATATTCTCAAAAAGGCTGTATTTAGCAACAGACTGTGCTGGAAAATATCCCAGAACACGCTTTAATGTTAGATGAATATTGATTATAATCGAATGAATGAATATAAGAATAAGAATGATGATATTAATGAGAAAAATTATCATAATAATAATTATTATTATTAGTATTAATGTCAAACAGGCACCGTTATGGAAATACTCTCAGAAAGAGTGCAGTAAAATGCCCCAGAACATGCTTTAATGTTAAAAGATTAAATACTGAATATAAAAAGAAATGTATAATTATTAATAATAATAATAATAATAAGAATATTTATTATTATTAATATTATTACAAGTGAGGATGAGACCCAGGCCATTTTGACCCCTTAATCATCTTCTTCTTATTATTATTATTATTATTATTAATAATAATAATAATTATTATTATTATTATTTATATTATGAAACACGTGACATTACAAAAATACTCTCAAAAAGTCTGTCGAGCTACAAACTGCGGTAAAATGTCTCAGAACTAAAACATGAATATTAATTATTTTAATTTTGACAGAATGAGCAGGAGCGGAGGATGGGGGATGGGGGATGGGGGATGGGGGGGGGGATATGCACCATATTGCCAGATTACTAAAAGTACAAGTTGTCATCATTTACACGTATGCATTAGGCAGACACTTTTACACAAAGCGACTTGCATTGGTTTACATTTGACCAGTTCGTGCATTCCCTGGGAATCGAACCCGTGACCATGACGTTGCTTGCGCAATGCTTTACTTTCTTCAGTGAAGAACCCAGAAGAAAAGTATATTCCAGTGTTCTTTTCCATAAATGAGCAAAATCCACCCTAAACGTCCCATCCATACATCTAGTGCACTATTACACATCTTCTGAAGACTTGTGATGCTTTCTGTGAGGAACACACTGAAACTTGATACATACAAAATCCCTTCTGTCACACTTCAGTGGAGAGCAAATTGTTCCTCTCAGAGCTACTGTACG
>NC_138240.1:1430168-1470168 GCF_964197995.2 Scardinius erythrophthalmus | reverse complement strand
TGCTCCCGGCACAGGGGGCGGAGCTTCAACAGCTTGCACTCACACACACATGCATTGAAAATTTCAAAAACTTTTAGCCTTTTATGTTCAAACCGGAGTCAGACAATGATGGAGAGACTCGTGACAACATGTAGAAGCAACAGGACATTTCTGAATGTTAGTTGATGAATTTATGTAGATTATGTGTAGTTATCTTCTAGTCATTGATTAGTTCCCGGGGGCGGAGTTTATGTAAATTGTAGGGTTAGTGATGTCACTAACCCTGGAGGAAGCTCGTTTGTTGTAATCCTTAAAAAGCAATATCTTTAAAAGCAAATATCTCCCTTTGCTCTGAACTTTGAGCATTATAACTTTGCAGATGTTGTTTCTGCTCAAACAGCAACATTACACACTAACTAAAGTTAGAAAAGTCAAATCATATTCAACCACCCCTTTAAAATGCAATTCTGTGATACTGGAACGGATACAGCATTGATTCCCTGAATCAAAACTGAGCTTATTTACTTTCTCGATGGGCTTTGTGTTGCTGGAACGATTCATTAGTGCACATTTGTACAAAAAATGTTTTGCCTTCATAATATTTCATCAAAACCACTTTCATTTTCAGCTGGCATCACAAGTCCATTTACTAATGGATAAAATCAAGTCCTGTCCTAGTTTTTCCTGCACAGAATAAAATTGTTGTAGGATTTACTTCCACTCACAAATAATTACAAAGAAAAGGCAAGCAACACACCGAGTTAAATGAGAATTTTTGAAGTCGAAAGACTGAAATCGTATTTGCTTGTAAAAACATACTCCAATAATCTTTGTTTACAACCGGAAAAATGGGTTGTGAATTTCAAGCTGACTTATCCTTACACCCTTCAAATGTATTAATAAAGTTAAGCTTTGAGTATATCACAGCTTGTCTGCGAGAAAGCCGTGTGGTATAAAGGGAATTAATATCCTGGCTTTTCCAATAACATCTGATATCTAGTATCTGTGTTTTTCCTCGTCTCATCCGCTGCACACTGCAGATGCTGGAAAGGAAACATTGGGAAATCAATAAGCAAAAGGTTTGTATTCCTCATAAGGTGGAAGATCCGCTGTGAAATCACTCCGGGGTGAAGCGTCCCGTGTGTTCGGCTTTATGGGCAGTTTCCAGCCGGACTCGGTGCTCGAGTTAATCAGCTCAGCGTGTGGAAACAGTGAGAAACTATGAATGAAGAGCTGGAGAGAGACTGAGAGTCTGTGTTTCGCCCTTATCAAGAACTTTGGTATTACATCTGGTCATAGGAACAAACACACACTGATTTAATCACAGGTGCTGTGCATCTACCAGTAGACAGAGGGTTTTATTGCTTTTTTTGCGGTAAACGGTATCAGTTTAAATTAGGGCTGCACGATATTGAAGAAAAATGCGATATGCGATAACTCATTCAATAATGCGATATTCGATAATGCTTAAAGTATGTAAAATAAACTTAAATTATCTTTAAAATATATTTACAATTATATAACCTTCATACGTGTTTCATATTCTTTTTGTGACAAGAAAACATCCCTACAGCTTCTGAAAGTGAACATCAGTGTTTTACTGTGGCATAAGAAGTGTTATTTTAACATCAGTGGGGTTCAGGGGTTCAGGTTATCCTACATTAGCTTTATTAAACAACAGAAACTGAATAATCAAATGTAAAAATAAAACACTGCTTAGTTTTCACTGTATAAATTAAATATATACTGATTCTTATTAAAGCTACAAAAGTTATTTAGCCAAGAGTGAGGGATTTTCTCTTCATCTTTTGTTCATGACTCCAGTAATTGCAAGCCGTTTCGATATGCATATCTCGATACATTTGCGATATTTCAATATATTGTGCAGCCCTAGTGTAAATACCCTCAGATTTATAAAACACGAACACTGACTAAAACACTGTGGATCATGCATGGTTCAGTTAGTAAGAAATCACTGCATGACAATGATGGATGACAAATCCCAAGCAGATTAAACACACGTGAGAGAAGAACGTACATCGAGAGCCGTGAAGTGTCTGAGGGTCAACTAAAATATGCTTTGAAAGTTATTTCTGAATGTTCTGTCAATGTTCAAAATGTTTCAAAAGCATGCGAACGTTTCATTGTATCATTCTTCAAACATTCTGGGAACGTTACTTTTGAATGTCTAAAAAAACAGTAGTAACATTTAGACAAGATGTGTTAGACAACTAAAACTCCATGAACAATGTCTAAATAATGAACAAACACTATTAATGTTACAGAATAAGTAGTAACTAGTGCACTTTTAAGTACTAGTAGTTGACAGATACAAGTTTTTTTAACGGACGATGCCAATAGTTGCGATTTAAAGTTAGTATATAATGACTCTGTCTCTATGAATGAGTCATTGAATCATTCACTCATTCTGCTATCACGCTTTAAGAGAGATAGTAAATAACACAAGCGTTTCATACGCTGCAAGTAAATGTATAGTTATTTTGCATTACATTTACATTTAGTCATTTAGCAGACGCTTTTATCCAATTTACAAATTAGGACTAAATTGACTAAATTTGTCACCGACTCTTTTGGCTAATTACATCGGTGAACCTGTAGGTGGCGACAAATGACTCTTAATGATTCATTAAAAAACACTGATTCATTCAGGAATGACACAAACCGCAGTCTCTACGAAAGAGTCATTGGATCATTCACTCATTCTGCTTTCACGCTTTAAGATAGTAAATAACAAGAGCATTTCATATATTGAAATTAAAGATAGATTTATTTTTGCATAAAACTCACTAAAATGAATCATTTATTTTTGAACAAATAAAATCAATCTGTAAGATAAACGTATACTTTAGATAGCGACTTCTTGATTCAGTGATAATAATTCAAATAATGAAGGTAAACCCTATAACTAACATTACACTCAATAATCTAGCAAGTCAAATGAAGCGATAGTGAAAGATGCTTATTAGACTCGTTCTAAACACAATCACACAGTATTTTATGTCAAATAAACAGCTCTTCTGTTTGAGTTTGAGTCGTTGAGCTGGTAAAGCTGCTGTTGACAGAAATCTAATCCTTCTATTTGTTTTAAAGGGGCTTCTGAGTTTTACGGTCCCCTGATGTTACGTTACACCAACGCTGCTTTTCCCCTTCAGTTTTACAAGCGCACATGTAGCGTCGCCGTCACGTTAAACCTCGTGGGCGCTGGAAACAGCGTTTAGGCCTTGACCTTGTCACGTTCGGAGGGTTAGGGCTGATTTTACACCGGGGGGGTCGAGCTTAGGGTCCACAAAGACAAAAAGCGAGCTTGTCTCGGGTCCCTAGCCGCTAAACACTGCTGCTAATGCGCTTTGTACAGGAAGCCGGAGGAACAATGAGCTTTTCTACCCACAATTAGCCGTGCTAGAGACGCATACTAATCAGAACGCAGAGGGTCACACATCCAGAAACATCTCTCATTACCCTCTAACTGTCGCCGATGAATAATTAGTAACAGAAAGCTTGAAAACTTAGAGCGACGTCAGGGGAGACGGTGATATTTGTGCAGATCATTTCTTCTGCATATTCAATGAGAACTGAGCAGCTGCCACCAACAACCCGACCTTTGACCTCGGACTCAGACGGAACTTTCATTCACGATTCCAGACGAGAACAACTGCCCATTTTACACAAGTCTTTGATCTCCATTTAACTCTATGTAACAAATATTCCTCCTCTGAATCAGATGAAGGCTGGTGACGGTGGAACATGTTTTACTGGATGGATATTTAATAGCAGTTTCAGCATATACATGTACGAGACAAATAAAATTAATTTTAAAAAAGGCAATTCAATGCTAAAACTAGATCGACAACATAAGAATTAAACTGCTTTTTTATTTCTTACTTTTTATTGTTATTTTTTTTTTATGATTATTTTTAAATCCTTTCATGTGCTTGCCTTGCCAAAAAAAAGTTGCCTTATCATAAAAATAAATTAAAAAAACATTTATTTATTTACATTAGTTTTGTCTGGGAATTAGTGGTGTGGATTTTTCACTGACCCGTTTGGCTAATTACATTGATAAACCTGTAGGTGGCGACAAATGATTCATTACGAGTGAATCACTTAATCATGCAATTCAACCGATTCGTTCAAAAACACTGATTCATTCAGGAATGAAACAAATGGGAGTCATTGAATCATTCACTCATTCTGCTCATTTTTAAATCCTTTTCAAGGCATCAGTGTGTATGAAATGTGCTATAAAAAACTCGCCGTGCCAAAAAAAGTTGCCTTGACATAATAAAAAACATTTATTTATTTATTTATAAATAAATAGCTTAGTTTTGTCTGTAAATCAGTGGTGTGGATTTGTCACTGACCCGTTTGGCTAATTACATCAATAAACCTGTAATAATAATAATAATAATAATACATTTATTTTATATAGCGCCTTTAAAAGTTGCTTTCTCAAAGCTCTTTACAGGCAAACATAACAACAGAGAAACTACACACTTTAAATACAAAAATAAACACAAAAAATGAAAATCAAGTAAAAGCAAGGTGGAGAAAAATGACTCTTTATGAGTGAATCACTTGATCATACATTCAACCCGATTCATTCAAAAACACTGAAGTGAACAATGAAGCGAATGGCTCTATGAACGAGTCATTGAATCATTCACTCATTCGGCTGTGGCTTTATTTGAAACTATTAACGTTGGCGGAGCAAAAATACACAAGGTAACTGACAAAACTGTGTTCACCTGCGACGAATCACTGATATGTTATATTCAGAGCAGCGTGATAATTGCTTAAAAATGTGCATAAGATGCATAAAACACACGTGTGTGAGGTTGTAGGAGATAGATTTCCCTCGACTTAAAGATTTCTCCAGTAAAACTCAGCGGCCCGTGGACCCGTGACCAGCTCCCGCGACTCATTAATCTCATTCAGCCAAATATAAAGAGTAATATTTGTGTTAACTAGCCATTACCAGAGACAGGTGATAATTGAATTACTGGCGTAACAGCGGGACTGTCTGTGAGCCTGGCAGATTTTTTTCCTCCCGTTTCCCAAATAATGTTGTTGGAGTTTATTGGACCCAGGAGTATACGCGCTATGACCGCGCCATAATTAGCCCTGACTGATGGCGCGTAGTTAACATCAAACAATTAGCGCACATTGTCGTTTTCAGCATAGAAGAATGAATGTGGCCGTGACTGAGGGATCCGGCCGCCGGCTTGATGAGAAGCAGTTCTGGCATGGCCACCAAATCAATTATGAAGCGAAAGAGAGCAGTGTCTTCTGGGTAACTGTCAGTCAATTCTGCAAAGGCTAATTAATGTGTTTCCAAAACTGAGCTTTTCTTTGTAAACTGAGCAGATTTTAGGCAAAGCCTGGTGTCTAGCCAAGTTGTCATTAATTTATTCTTCAGCGACTCTGTATGATTTATGACTGTAAAATCCACATCAATCTACAAGCCTTCTACAAAATCCACAACCGTCTAATTAAAGCTCTGTGATGCTGACAGGACAAAGAGTTATTCAAACAAATAAACCAAAGAAAAGCCTACAAGAAACCAGAAGCGAAATCTTTTACCTAATTTGGTGTTCCCGCCATTGCTTGGAAATTTCTCATTATCCCATATTATCACCAAATCTTGGATTCAATATTTTAAGAACAGGTGCAGGCTTTTTTATTTCTTTTTGGGTCTGATTGATCGTAGGCTTCATTGATCTGAGCTGATGTTTTTTTAGGTGAATAAGCATGTGAAATTTTTTCACAAAAAAAAAATGCAATTTTCTGATTAAGCAAGCTCAGATTAATGAGGCGTTCATAAAATAAAATGAAACAAGTAATAAATAAATAATAAAATAATAATACTTTGTTTATATTTTGCGCTTTTCTCAAACACAAAGCGCTAATACAATTATTTTGCTAATCAAATATTTTGATTATTTTATTAATAACATAGCATAACGAGAGATTTATAAGCAATTTTTGTAGACTGAACATCACGAGTGTCACAAGTTGGGAAAAACTCCTCATAAAAAGCCCAAAACAATCCCTTTTTTGGGAGAGGTGTGTGTGTGTGGGGGGGGGGGGGTTATACCCTATATGAGCAAAGTCAGTAAGATTACATTAACTAGCATTTTAGGGAAAAGAAAATCCTCTCCGGGATCAAACCGACCGGAACACAACATGAGGTTTAACTTGCTTTATTTGGTGCATTCCTGAGTGAACCGCTTTCAAGACTCAGTCTATAAAAAAAGTTCAAAGAAATGATTAGAATCCATTATCAACATCCAAACTGCACGTCTGTGCGATCAGACATCGGATGCATTCGGCCAATGGCGGCCAATCAGACGCCGCGGCACAAAAACGTCCAAATCCGGCATGGAGGATCCAGCCGACGGTCTCGGAGAGACTCTTTTGAGGCCGGTGAAGCACAAAGGGGGTTTAATTATCTTGCTTTGTTATTCGCACAACAGATCTGCTTCATCCCCTTTAAAAGAAGACTCCACTGTGAGCTTCTGGCCTGGTGTCCCCCTCAAACGGACCACTGGCCACTTTGAAGCCCATTCTTTCGGCCGGTTCGTGGGGCATTTGTTTCTTGGGCCGAAGCCGGGAATCGTGGGGGTTTCTCAGCTGGCTTCATAGAGCTTGTGAGATAGACAGAACGCTCTGCTGAAGAAGAGAGGCTTTGAAATACTTCACGGAGACGGGACCCTGCGGGGAGCGACGCTGAGCTGGGAAATCTGAGCGGTTCTGTTCCTTTAGTCTGAGACTGTAAACGTCACATTTCAGAGATTCATGGACATTCAGAACCACCACAGAGCAAGAGCTATTACACCAGCTTTCAGAAGAAAGAAACTAGGGGGAAAATAATGCTCTTTACTAACCAGAAAAAGTGCCATGGTATTATCTGACACATCACTCGTACTATTCTGTATGGCTTCTAGATGTGTGGAATTGTACAACTATAAAAATATATAATATATAAAAAAAAATTATTTAAATTAAATTAAATAATAGTAAAGCAGTCCCATAAATAAATATTTAAAAAAAAAAAAAAAATAATAATAGTAAAGCAGTCTCATGAATAAATATTTCAACTAAGCAGCAAGGTTTGAGTTCTGGTGTGTCAGGTTATAAACTTCTAGTACTTGTCAGAAATACTCAGCTGACCCTAGAAAACATGTGTTGGAGGGGGAAAAAAACAGGAAATTGATTTATTTTTTATTTTATTTTATCTCAGTGGCAGAACTCCAGCTTGTAGGTGTTGTGTTGGTTTGCTTTGCAATTACTCTACAAATGTCATGTTCGTCTAAATTAGACTAAAAATCACACTGAATCCGTGTCAGTAGTCTTTATTAATCTGTGCTTGTCTGCTGGAGATCTCCATTGAAAATGTAGATGAAATGTCTCCACACCTTGAGTTTTCCCACATCACCCAAACCTTTATGAACATTGAGCTTTATGCACGCTCATAAACAGAGCTACTGTTGAGACGAAATCGCCAAAGAACAATGGCGTTTATTGTGATTTCTTAAGGGACGTGAGATAAGTCTCGGCCTCCAGTGGCCCTTTAGCCTGACCTTGTGTACAAACCTCCACGGGCATTAATGCGATACGCCATTAGTGCGAAAAGGAATTTGTTCCGTTTACATAAGGGACGCAACCTCCGTGCCAGCAGGCCGCGGGCTCAGCGTTTCTCCAGATGCCATCGGATTAAGACCCGACCCTCGCTCCGCTCTCCGCCGTCAGGAAAGTGCCTCTCTCCTAATATACGACTCCTCTGAGAAAAAGAGCAAAATCATGAAAACCGAGCCTTTTTACGAGTGTCGATGAAGTCTTGCTGAAGAATGCAGATAAGAAATAAAGCAGTCAGGAGCGCATTTTATCTTTTATTGTGTTTGCTATTGCAATAAAAGTTTCTACTGTATAAAGTTGTTTTATTCATGCGTTTCCCACAAGCTTGAGCCGCAGAGCACGAGTTATATTTGTTTTATAATAATCATTTCGCCCTGAGCAGTAAAATCTGAAGCTAAATGGAAACCGGCACAATATACGGCACTTAATAACAGCAAACCGAGCACAGCGGGACAAAAGCATCCGCTCGTAATGTTGTTATTGACCCTGCTGCACTTCGCGTGGAGCTTTTCCTTGTTTTTCCTTTCGTTTTTCCATTTTCCACTCCCGTACAGACCCACGTCTGGTCTCTAAAGCATGTGTTTGCCATCGATTACTTCGGACCTTTAACTGCCTTCAAAAGAAATTGCAAATGTAGCCTGAAGCCTGAAAGCATCGGCCCTCGCTCGCTTCATTCGTCCATCTCAATAATTGCAGATATGAAATGGCCCAATTTTCCTGCAAATTGCAGGTATTCCGGTTCTTGGTACAATAATGGAAAAATGCTAGAGCTTCAAAATCGGGAAAAATGCCCTGAATTAATTATTGTCCTGTGTGACAACTGCACCTTGTCAAAGTGTGCTAAATCCATCACTTAAATGCAGCTTTCTTCAGCCAAGCACAATAATCTTCTCCTAAACCCCGAATAGCACTTCAATCCATCTGGGGCTCGTATTAGTGCTCCGAGACTCTGATATAACGACGGCAGCGGCAGACTCCCCGCAAATGATAGATTCCCCAAAAGCAAACAGCGCCAAAGAAAGCTCACCCGGATTCCAGGAGAGCGTTTCCCATGTCCAAAACTACCGGGTCCACTCACACGAAAGGAGGGGACGGGCGGACGGGCGTCGTGACTCATGAGTGGGGGGGATTTAGACACATGACCTGTGATTGGACATCTGGAGAAATACTGCAACACAAGCCCGATTAGAAGTGCTAATAAACATAGGAGTGAAAAAATAACACTTGAGATCTTTATTCTTCTCTAGATGTTTGTTATATTTTTCCTCAAGAGTTTCAGAAAGGATCTCAACTGTTGCTATGTTTGCATGCGCTGATTTTGTGAATTTCAAGTTCTGTTTATGTAAACCTAAATAATGTAATCTGATTCACATATTCCTTTACATGTGAATTAAAGGGGTGGTTGATTATGATTTGACTTTTCTAACTTTAGTTAGTGTGTAATGTTGCTGTTTGATCATAAACAACATCTGCAAAGTTACAACGCTCAAAGTTCAAAGCAAAGGGAGAGATTTGCTTTTACAGAAATCACTTTTTACAAACGACTGGTTGGAACTACACAACATTCCTCCCGGGTTAGTGACATCACTAAACCTAGAATTTACATAAACCCCGCCCCCTAAACACTATTTATAGATTATCAAGACAGAATATGCTAGAAGATAACTACACATAAGCTACATAAATTCACCAAATGACATTCAGAAATGTCCTGTTGCTTCTACATGTTGTCACTTCTTCTTGGGTCTCTCCATCATTGTCTGAATCCAATTTAAAAGTTAAAAGTTAACTTAAAGTTAACTAAACTTTTTTTTCAAAGTTTTTGAAATTTTCAGTGCATGTCTGTGTGAGTGCAAGCTGTTGAAGCTCCGCCCCCTGCGCCAAGAGCAGCAGCTCATTTGCATTTAAAGGAACAGACACAAAACGGTGTGTTTTTGCTAACCTTCAAAAATATTGAATTATACCACCCCTTTAAATGTATTGCTTTTTATTCTCTCTCATCCACTGACCAGTTCATAAGACATGAGATGTACATAAACGTGCACATCTGATAGTCCGATTCAAGTTGGGATAAAAACTTAAACCAATGGTTGGGTTCGCCCATATTTGACCCAAACATGGATTGAAACAACCCAACATACACAGAGTGTAAGATCCTAATTAAAAGTCTCAATATGAACATTTCTCATCAGATGATCCGAGCCGCACTCCACGTCTGCCGGAGTCTGTTTTTATTCCTCCAAAGGGATTTTAGGCCAAAAACAAAGTTACTAAAATAAAGCACCACTCAGAACACAAATGTGTCTTCAGAGCTATATGAGAGAGCAACATCTGTGAAACGAAATTACGCTCTGGGTCATGAAAAATTAATGCATTAAAACTCATTTTCATGCACATATTCAATTTAACTTCCCTTTAATTTACTGCACTCATTATCTTTTTTAGAATCTTGTGCTAGAAATAAAAGCAGCGTCATAAGGCGACCGTGACGGGACTACGATATATCATGGGTATCAAGGCTTCAAGCATCTCTCTGATTCAATCCAAAGATTATTCTGCTCATCACTAAAAATCAAAATGTCACATCACACAGAACAATGAACTATTGAAGACAAATAAAGCTCCTATTTAGTGCAGAAGCGACTACAATCACGTCGGCTAATAGTTCACTGTACGCTTCAGGTCAGCGGGTGCATGTGATTCGCTTTGAGAGGCCAGAATAACTCTCTTCTCCAACTCAATTAAACGTCTGCAAAAACATACTTGTGACCTTTTCTGGATGAAAATCAAGGTATTAATGAGCCATGTTCCAAATGGTACAAACATGATCCATAACCTGTGACACATAGATACTTACGAGGAACTGAGTTCGATGATTTGATTATGTGTGGTGCAACTAAACATAAAACAAAAGGTCATTTTAATATTCCGCCCACATAAAACGGCAGATTTGCACAGCGTGACTCAGAGTACTGCAAGGGGACGGTTAAAAAAATGGTTCCAGATAATTCTCCAGAGTGATCGTTTATGAGAGCGCTCGGTCCTGGTTATAAAACCCCTGATCCATTAACCTACACCCCGCATGACCTTTGACCCTGCTGTGATGCACATCTACAGGCCGTCCATTAATCAGTGCATGTGTGTATAAAACGCAGGAGCTTCATCAGGTTAAGAGCTGGATTCCTCCTGTTTGACTGACAGCCTGTCCTGAGACGGACTCGGTTACGATTACACCAGCACACGTCAGGTAATTACACACGATGAGGTTCGTTAGGCTCGCTGTGACCTCTGACCCTTTTACTCCAGGAACACTTCATGCATTAGAGGCGTCATCACTGACTGACAGCAACACTCCAGGAACAGGCCCATTCACACACAGACATTTACTAATCTTTGGCATTATTCTGCATCCATCCATCCATCCATCCATCCATCCATCCATCCATCTATCTATATATCCATCCATCCATCCATCCATCCATCCATCCATCCATCTATCCATCTATCCATATATCTATCCATCCATCCATCCATCCATCCATCCATCCATCCATCTATCATCCATCCATCCATCCATCCATCCATCCATCCATCCATCCATCCATCCATCTATATATCTATCCATCCATCCATCCATCCATTCATCTATCTATATATCTATCCACCCATCCATCCATCCATCCATTCATCTATCTATATATCTATCCACCCATCCATCCATCCACCCATCCATCCATCCATCCATCCATCCATCCATCCATCCATCCATCTATATATCTATCCACTAGGGCTGTGTATTGGCAAGAATCTGGCGATACGATACGTATCACGATACATGGGTCACGATTCAATATATTGCAATATATTTCGATACTGTGCATAAGGCGATATATTGGGATTTTTTAAAAGTAAAATATATTAAAATATTTGAAAAAAAGACATGATGTGCATAAAAGTCAAAGAAGTTTACTTTAGGTAAACAATTCAGTACACAGAAAATCAAACTGCCAGTTTGGGCTTGTGGTTTACAGGTTCTTAGTGAGCAAATGTTTATATGCTCAAGTAGGCCATAATAAAAGAAAATAGGTACATAGCCCCTGTCACAATACAAAACAACAACGTGAACTGGACGAAAATGAATGAAAGTGGATGAAAGTGAACAAAATAAATGTGTCATATATTGAAATCAAGTTTTATGTGATAAAAGATTTTAAAAGAACTGGACGCGCGAATGAGGCGAACCGCGCCGCACTAAACGCCTCGTGCCGCAGGACCTCCAGACGCGCGTAAACGCGTCTTTGCATTGACTTGCTTGTCCACCAGCGTCGAGATTTCTGACGCGACGCCAAAGCCCATTCATTTCCTATGGAACTACGTCAGGCAGCAAAAACGCCCCCGCAAAGCATGATGGGTCGCGTCGCGTCGATTTGGTCAACAGCAGCGCGTCAAAAAAGTATCTCGGTGGATACTTTATGCAAATGAGAGCGTCAAAACGTGGGGCAGCAGCCAATGGAAACTCGGCGGCGAGACTTTGTGTATGGCCGTTGCTATGGTTTCATATTTATTCCAGCCCACAAACCCCGCACCCAAGCAGCGAAAACGTCACAGGCGTCGCGTCGGAACAAAAATTTATCGGACGCTGGTGGACAAGCGGCTTGAACATTGAAATCACTCGCGCCAGATGCTCTCTTCGCGTTTGATGTGAACGATGCACGCGATTACATTTAGAAATAGACAAGCTTTGTTTCCAAATGCACCAAGCAAAGATATCCTTTCAGTTGTATAAACTTTTATAAAACCAGCCAATATAATCACAATAAACACATCCAAAATGAAATATTTAACATATAGGCTATATAACAACTGCACAACGTCTAATTTGTAAACAAAATGATTTACGCACTAAATCCAGCATAAACTCCGGCACAATTTGCATATGTTTAAACTCTCAAGGTAGACGTCACATCCCGAACCTCACAGCAATTGGCTGCCGACTGCGTTTTTCGCTTGATATTTGTATAAAGGAACTGCCCAACTTTTTGACGCTCTCGGTCGCTCTCAACGCTTTCTCCGGTCCGCTGTCAATCCTAAAATGTCCAGTGGACACGCACCGTTATAGGCGAGCCTGGCGAGGACACTAGTGGTGCGTCTCAGCATAGCTATCTATTGGTAGGGATTTAAACAACATAAACGTGAACCACTGTCTTAAGGTCTTACCATGAATATTTTTGGACGTAAAAAAAAAAAAAAAAAATCGATATTGCGTTTTTGAAAATCGATACAGTATTGCAAAATAAAATATCGCGATACTCAAGTGTATCGATTTTTTCTTACACCCCTACTATCCACCCATCTATCTATTCACCCATCCATCCATCCATCCATCCATCTCTCCATCCATCTATCTATCCTGAGAAAATGGTCAATTGTATAGGTAAGCATCATTATTTAACTCCAGAAAGATGCTAGAAGATGAATAAAGTATTGCTGAGAACCATTAAATAAATTACAGTATATCTGCATAAATTAAAGGTCCCGTTCTATGCCCCTTTTCACAAGATGTAAAATAAGTCTCTGATGTCCCCAGAGTGTGTATGTGAAGTTTGAGCTCAAAATACCCAACAGATCATTTTTTACAGCATGTTTAAATTGACATTTTTTGGGGCTCAGAAAAACGAGCCGTTTCAGTGTGTCCCCTTTAAATGCAAATGAGGTGCTGCTGGACGACACAGGGGGCGGAGCTTCATGAGCTCGTGCTCAGTCTGTCAGGAAAAATTCATCTCACGGAATGATGATAATATCAGAAACTCTCAGTAACGGCGTTCATTTCGAGTCGGACAATAATGCCTACAGAGTCAGAGTGCTGTATAGAGATGAAACAGGTATGGTTTAGTAGTTTAATTACAGTTATTATAACGTATTTGTCATCTGCTTGTAGGCTATGTATCCATTATTTATTAATAGCCTACAAGTCTGCTGTCTGAATGATGATCAAACATGTACTGATGAGTTTAATAAAGTTTATTGTACATCACACAAAAGATGAAGCGTCAGTTTTACTTCAGAAAATCACCGTAAGAGCTGAGTAAACACAGTAGGCTAAGTTATAAGAAGTGCGCAAGTAGCCAGTAGAGTTGAGGGAGCATTCCTGTGGGCGGAGGTTAGTCAAGAAACGGTTCTGGTGATGTCACTAATGCAGGATGTAGAGGGATGTAGTCCAATCGAGCCGTTTTTTGTAGTCAACTTATGTTAAATAAAATATCTCGCTTGGCATTGAACTTTGAGCTTTATAATTTTACAGATATTATTTATGCTCTAACAGCAACATTACACACTAACTAAAGTTTGAAACATGGAATCGCATGCAACGGGACCTTTAAAGGCCTTAATAATAAAGCTTTTTGATGTTACTATCCAGTTAGTGACATGTAATGAAGCATCCCTGCACTTTTACACTCAAGACATGAAAGAGAAGCAAAGAAAGTGTTTGTGTGTGTGTGTGTGTGTGTGTGTGTGTGTGTGTGTGTGTGTGTGTGTGTGTGTGTGTGTGTGTGTGTGTGTGCTGTAGGGATGATCCCTGGACAAACAGTGACCTTGAAAGAAGATTTGCGAGAGGTGATGGACAGACACTCGCCCCCCGTGAACACTAATATGCTCCTCTCTCAGAGATAATTACTCACAGCGGGGTAAAAAAGGGGGAGTTTCCGTGATGACAAGCTTTTAAAACACTACAAGAAATACAGTATCACGGGCACAATGCCATGCCACCCAGCAGATGGTGTCTAATCAGGGTGGCACCACAGCGAGAGGAAGTAAAACAGACACCAGACCGACCAAACCCCGATAAAACACACGCGAGACGTGTCCAATCTCATAAGTATGCATGCGCAAACAAAGAGCATCAAATTTCATGACAACTGACAAATGTATGTCTGATAGAATCATGCAAACATACACTACTTTAATATTTTTTATTCATCAAGGACACATTAAATTGACAGTAAAGTCTAGGGATGCACAATATATATCGGCTACTATATCGGTATCGGTATATTTTTGATAGTTATCGACCCGACAAGTAAATTTAGCCGATATATTAAAGCTGATAAATAATGTATTATTTCCATATCAACCCATCAGGTTTTGAATTGCTTGAAATATGATTGAAATTACTTTAAAAAAAGGAAAATACAGTGAGGTGCAACATGTTCTGTCATATCGGCTACATACAGTTATAATGAGAGCATTGTAATTGTGTGCTTATGGCTTTTAATGGTGAGACTTTTGTTTTTGTAATCAGGCTCTCAGAAATTATATAAAAATTTGGATTCAGATTTATCGTCCAATATATCGGTTATCGGCTTTCAAATATAAAGAATTATCGGTTGTCGGTATCGGCCAACATTTTATATCGGTGCATCCCTAGTAAATACATTTATAATATTAGAAAAGATTCTATTTCAAAGAAATGCTGTTCTTTTGAACTCTCTATTCATCAAAGAATCCTGAAAAATAAAATGCATATCACAGTTTCCACAAAAATATGAACATTGATAATAATCCTAAATGTTTCTCGAGCATCAAATCATCATATTAGAGTGATTTCTGAAGGATCATGTGACACTGAAGACTGGAGTAATGATGCTGAACATTCAGCTTTGATCACAGGATATAAATTACATTTCACTAAATATATTCACATAGAGACACTTCTTTTAAAAACATGAACCAAGCTTTTAAATGGTAGTGTATATGCTGAAGTCAACAGAAAATCATGATCATTCTCAGCTGACATCATTTAGGACGTTGTTTTATTCTTTCAAAAATCTTAGAAAGAAGTAATTTGATTCTGCTTAACGTTAATGTAATGTGACCTCACATTCAGCTCTAAAACCCCTACTATTCATCATCCAATCATCTCTTCATGATAAAATGAAGTTGCGCCCTACACGTTTTTCATGTTCACTTTAATAACGGTAATATCTAGCACAGGTACGGGAGGCTGAGTTCAGTGTCGTCTGTCGAGTCAGCAGGACTCATCATGAACTGTTTGGTTTGGATCAGCGCGGTTCAGGCGGGTTGACTTTACAGCTGCTGTTAACAAAAGAAATGTGTGTGTGTGTGTGTGTGTGTGTGTGTGTGTGTGTGTGTGTGTGTGTGTGTGTGTGTGTGTGTGACGGAGAGCCGAATATATGAACAGCAGAGACTCAAAGTGAGCACATTCCACATCTATTGTGCTTCCTCTCCTCTTTCACTGCAAGACACTAAAGAGAAAAACTCCTGTGCAAAAACACAAAAAATACATTATTTAAGCTGTTAATGTGCCGGAATGCATTCATGTGTTCATGTATATGTTTCTTTTACTGTCAAAATGCATGCTAAAAATTAATTGATCTATTAAAGTGTAGAAACTATTTACATACTAATCATTTTCACATTTAACACATTCAAATAAACATTACATTTTGAAGTAGAAAGACTGAAATAGTATTTGCTTGTAAAATGTACTTGCGTCATCTTATTTACAAGTTTATAATTTGAAAGATTTTGAGTCTGCTTGCCAAAAAAGTATTTTAACGTTAAAAAACACTTACTTTAAATGGTAAAAGTTGTTCTGTCTGTCTGACCTGTCTCCCTCCAGAAGAGAGAGACTTTAATTAAAGACGAACGGCTTCTTCATCTGAGCGTATCTGGAAACGCAATCGGACTGTGTCGTCTTTTCAACCTCTGTACATCATATACATAGACAAAGCCCTTTCTCTGAGCTTTAATCACAATGCAGATGTGATATTGACTGGCCATTTTGTGAGTCGGGTAATGGCACCAGGATATTAAAAAAGGGAAAGAGGGGTAAAAAATCAATGTGCTGTGCTTTAATTCTGCAGACTCATTTCTCAGTGCAGGTGCAAAGAGCGTTTCACGGGACGCGGAAAAACACCCAAACGTTCCCGCATCGGCAAACTCTCGGGGGGTTCAGCGAGAATGAATAGCGTCCGCTGACAGGGCTGTTTGTTTGCACACACAGTCTGAGTTTTAACACCCAGGAATTATGCAAATCGAGTAACAGCACAAACACACTCATGGAAATTTGGCAGTGGCAAATCTGATGGATCTTAAACCAGCTTTATTTTACTGTATTTGAGTCGGCATCCCACTAAAAAAAGCCTGAAATAAAGCCAAATAAAATATATTTTTAGTTATGTTATTTTTTTTTAAATTATGCACACACTTAAAAATTCACATCTTTTGTCAAACAATAAGTGAGAGATTTAAAAATAATAATAATAATAAATATCTGATATATAATTGCTTAATATAATTAATAACTAGATAAACAAAATAACACTTTAAGTCCCCCTGTGGTGAAATCCAGCTTTTAATGTTGTTTATGTGTCTATGTGGTGTTTTTAATCTGCTTTAAGACAAACCATGTGTAAATTCATAAGTCGACAGCATTGCTGAGTATTTCCTCCTTAAAACTGCAGTGAACCAAAGACAGTCTCAAAAACACGCTTTGAAATCGCTGGTGTTTCTGACGTCACAAACTACCTTGTAACCAATCAGATCAACGTGTGATCGTCAACCAGTGGATCTCTGAGCTGAGTGAGTGAGTGGAGGCGGGGCTCATTTCCATATTCATAGAACCGCGCATACTAAATGAGGCAAGGGTGTCGAGTTACAGTCAAGATATTTTAAGGCATGAAGAATTTGTTTTCAAGCAAAAAACGTTTAAATATGCAATTTTGGTGATCAAAGATGAGATTTAAGGAATAAAATGATTGACTACAGGGGGACTTAAAAAATTACTGAATAAATTGGGGAAAAATGAGAGTGTAAATAGTGGCAGATATCCAGTATGAAGTATAAATAGACACAAACAGCATCTTGTTTACACTGCAAGTGCATAAGGTGCAAACAGAAGTTATACGCTTAAATGACAAATGCATTTATGTAATGTGCTGTTAGTGCTAATAATATCTGAGCAATGGTGGATGGAGTGAGTGGAAATAGACACTGTATGTAGTGTAAATAGATTTTGCATGTGTCGAGGCTCGTTCACACCAAGGACGATAACTACAGCAATAACAATATCCTTCTTAAATTCATTCTAAATATAAAAGTATAGCAGAGTTCAACAATCTCGTTGGAATCACTTTCTTTTTTCCAGCTGATGAATGATAAAAACATTGACAACCAATCAGAATCCATCCAGCTTTAGAGAGCTTGGGTATTTAAAGCGACAGACGACAAAACTGTGATATGCTTATTACAAACAGAACAATATAATATAGTTAATGCTATCTATCATTATAGTTATCGTTCTTGGTGTGAACGGGCCTTTAATTTCATCAGACACTGAATCTACTCTTTAAAAACTGAAATATAAATATATGTCTGATTCCACATGATATAATGAGCTGCACTTATGATTGCCTTGTACAGTGAACCATCTCCTGTCTGCAAAATGCATTTACAGCGATACAGTATGAATGTGAGCAGCGGTTCAATGGTACTTGTGCTTTTCTCGGTGAATATAAAGAGCCACATGAAGAAAAACCCCAAAAATAATAATCTCATAAAAGAGAAAGTCCTCTTTGAAGCACGCCGTCTCTCACTAGCTCCTGTGACCTAGATCAAGTTCATTCTAGTAAGCACTAGATCAAGGCAACAGAAGTCAGACTTAACAAAGCATTTCCTCTTCATGCATAGCAACGCCCGTCTTTCCTTATTGGCTCATTGGTGCTTTCACGCCGTTGGAAGATCGCTCTGCTGGCGCTGGTTGGTGGCAGAAGCGGAGCTCCAGCATTGCGTGCCAAAAGCCATCAGGGAGAAACTCAAAAGCCAAAGTCACGTGATTCACTCAACCCACACGCCACCCCCCCGCTCTCTGATCTCCAGACGCCGGCCACTTATCGGTCCTCTACCTCCACCAAACCAGACACCAGCAAACCGTGAGGTCTGAGAGACGCGCCAGTAAACACCGCGCATCAAACCCTGAACGTCTTCCAGATCATCACTAAAACCACGTGAAGAAATCACTGAAACCTTCAAGAAAAGAGAGGATTTTTAAGGCTTTTAAACACTGTAGAGCCGTTTACTGTTCTAAACCACACAAAAATGATGCAAAAACATTATTTAGACTAAAAGAAAAACACCTATGAAGAATCTGATACATAAACTTCAATTTCTAATTTCTATAATTTTCAATAAAAGTAGTAATATCAAGAGAAGTCACAAACACATTTATATAAGAGTCTAAACTATGAAATGCAATCATTGTTATTAAGATGAAATATAATAAATCATGGAAAATGTCATGAAAGAAATTGATTAGAATGTGAAATATAATGTATAAAAGGCATAGATGATAATTATTTCTATTCTCAGAATTTAAAAACTACTTCTTTGGGCGAAAAAATTATATATATATATATATATATATATATATATATATATATATATATATATATATATATATATATATATATATATATATATATATATATCTACTGGACATTTTTTCAGCTTTATTTTACAGTATCTGGGTTGGTATTGCAGAAATATAACCTGTAATAAAATAAAGCAGCTTTTTTTGTTATTATTATGTGAAGTTATTTTGGATTAAATTGTGGTACAATTCTTTTTAAGTGAAACACACAAAAATAATAGGTGAGAGAACATTTTAAAATAATATATAATATAATAATCATAACTTAATTTGTGACCCTGGATCACGTCACCAGTCTCGAGTCGCACGGGGATATCTGTGGCAATAGCCAACAATACACTGTATGGGTCAAAATGATCCATTTTTCTTTTATGCCAAAAATCATGAGGATATTAAGTAAAGATCATGTTCCATGAAGATATTTAGTAAATTTCCTACCGTAAATATAAAACATGTATTTTTGTGAGTGAATGCTGCACAATCGCCAACATAAATGAACAACTTTAAAGGAGATTTTCTCAATGTTTCGATTTTTTTGCCCCCTCAGATTCCAGATTTACAATAGTTGTGTCTCGACCAAATATTGTCCTATCCTAACAAACCACACATCAATGGAAAGATTATTCATTCAGTTTTCAGATTATGTATAAATCTCTATTTTAAAAAATGGACCCATGTGACTGGTTTTGTGGTCCAGGGTCACATATAAGAAAAAACTAAAGGAAATAAAATAACTAAAATAATTCTACAGATATCTTCAAATAACTCCAAAGCTACAAAGTAAAAAATGATATATGATTTGTATTTGAAAGTTAGAAGACTAAAGTACTATGTGCTATATTAAATAATTACAGGCACCTTTTGATTAATTTTAATGTGATGCGCAGATCATTGAGCAGATAAAAGTTCATTTAAGTGCAGATACTTATAATTTAAGAGTTCATTAGGAGAAATGGCCAAGCAGTGTGAGATCTCACTCCTAAAGAATGCAATTATTGCTTTCATAATTGACAGTTACATCTCTTTAATCACATGATGGCTCAAGCTATAATGAGGCTAATGAATGATGCAAGTAGCAAAAAGTCAAGAAAATAATTATCAGTGGGTTTTATCAGCAGGGTAGGATCGTTTCCACAGCGTCTTGTGTCTGTGAATCCTAAACAAGAGGAGAACTCAATTAACACCACAGCGAGAGCAGAAGAAATAATCCATAAGCGCCCGAGGCTGCATGAATCTGTGGAAACGAAACCATACGGAGGTCCACGTGTACAGGACCCTCATTTACCTTCAACTGAGGGACTGATTTCCTAAATCCAGAGAGTTTCAGAGCACACGTCTTCAAGCCATGTCACAGTAAACTTGATGGAATCAACATTGCATCTTACAAACTCACAATTTAAGCGGACTGGACGTACTATCCTTTATTACACGTTCAACTTTCCTTGGTCTCTATATCAGTGTCAGTGTTTCTGAACTTCCGGGAACAAACACGTCACAATATTCCTCATTATAATAATTAATGCACAGAATAAAGGGGCGGGGCCTGGTTGAGTTAGTTAGTAGTGTGTTAAACTGACGGTTATGGTAATTAGGGGCGGGGCATTTCCCAAACACACTCAAAGCGCTCGACCAATCACAACACACTGCTCCAGCCGACCAATCAGAGCACAGTGTGCTTTTCAGAAGGAGGGGCTTCATAGAGACAGGAAGTAAACAGAGCGTTACTGACAGACTGGGAAGAGAGGAGCCGCAACAATGGAGAATATGGGGAAATAATGCATGAAACCTGTTCTAGTAGAGCCTGAAAACAACATCAAGACTTTGTAAAAGAAAATAATAAGTGGTCTTTAATATTTTTGACCAACAGTAATGTTGTTTTGGTGATGGTGGACATAAATAACTCTCTGTTGGGGATTTGACGGGTTGTGTCCTGTGTCTTCTGAAGGTGCTCTCACTGAGAAAGCGCTCATAAATTCTCTTTATATGTTTCCTGGACACGCAGAGACTAATGCGTCTATCAGATGCTTTATGGCTGCATTGTAGCTGCTCATACATGCCATAAAAGCATTGTAAAGTCTGCTTGGATGGAGTGCTTTTCTTTAGACCACTAATTGCTCACGCAGCAAGACACATTTTTACGAGTGTATTACCTCATCTCTTTATGGAAATATTTATGTTTCTGTCCAGAACGAATGTTTTATCATTGCTGGTTGATTTTGGATGAAGGTTCACCTTTTACTGGCAGAAGAGTCTGGATTTGGCATGATTTGATCAGCCATTTAGATAGTGTAAACAAAAACAAGTTTGGATAAGCGAATGATATAATACGGCGGTTTGATATTAAAATGCATGAATTGCAATGTGTGTGTGTGTGTGTGTGTGTGTGTCTTTTCGCTGTGCATGAGTCACCATAAACATGCCCTCATGCATTTGTTTCTCAGGTGTCGTGTTCACCTGAAGATTAAGAATTTCCCACAAGCGTCTTTGTAGCCGTTGTGTTCGGTTGCTTCTTAAGCTCACAGGCTAGTAACTAAATCCCAGCACTCTTTGTTTAGAAACACAAAAGACATGGTTTCTGTGGCTGGGAGTTGGACGACTGAGGGTTGGCAAGGTGTAAAACAAACTCAACCTAAGGCCATGTGTGCACTTTTAATTTGAGACGAGCCGTGTTTCTGCCAGGTAAATCTGCGCTGCACAAAAGAAGCACTAGAGGAGAAAAGAATGAGACTTAATTAGAGGCCGCTAACTAATGACAAGGTTTAAGCTTTCACTTGAAGCGCGATCGCTGGAATGTGAGCGACACTAAATTTGCAGTGGTTTTGCAAAAACTGAACTTTCCTGCGTCGCCACAACACTGTATTTACGTTCGGCTATTGGGAAGGGAATTACACTGCTGGTCAGGAAGAAGTTTGGAATAATTAAGTCTCTTTTGCTCATCAATGCTGCATTTATAAAGTAAAAATAGTGAAATATTTTTATAATTTAAATCATCTGTTTTCTATGTGAATATATAGTAAAGTGTAATTTATTCCTGTGATCAAAGCTGAATGTTCAGCATCATTACTCCAGTCTTCAGTGTCACATGATCCTTCAGAAATCACTCTAATATGATGATCTGATGCTCAAGAAACATTTATGATTATTATTATCAATGTTGAAAACAGTTCATATTTTTTGTGAAATAAATATATAAACAATAAATAAATTGATCAAAAGTCGTAAAGACATGTTACAAAAGACTGTCTGTTCATCAAAAAATCCTGAGAAAAAAAAAGTATCAACATTTCAACTAAAAATAATCATAAATGTTTCTTGAGCATCAGATCATCATATTAGAGTGATTTCTGAAGGATCATGTGACACTGAAGACTGGAGTAATGATGCTGAACATTCAGCTTTGATCACAGGAATAAATTACACTTTACTGTATATTCACATAGAGAACTGTTTTACACTCTTTTACAGTAACTTTTACTGTATTTTTAGTCGAATAAATGCAGCCTGGGTGAGCAGAAGACATATGCCAAACTCGCTATAGTGTAAAATCAGGAAAATAAAATAAAAGCATGACAAGTTCCTGCCAACGCCGCATAATGCACAGCTCTATAAACACCTCAACGCTGGACCGTCAATATAATTCATTTAGCATGTAGATCTGATCCTGATTACCGCTGAGATCAGTTCTGACCAAATATGGCAGACAAAAAGAAAAAAATTATTTTTCCAATTACTATTGCACCAGACCGTCTAAAGAATGCTTTGAAACAAAAAAGCAAAGCCACAATTGATGCCAGCCATTTTCCTCCTCCTCCTCTCCAGTCATCGGCAGGCTGTAAGTCTTCAGAGAGTGGATATTCCAGCTCAGCTCAATGTCAGCGCTGGTTACGCCTGATTCAGTCGGACCCCCCCCCGTCCCCGTCCCGAGATTGAGTCTGACCCCTGCACGCAATCGCCTGCACTTTCCCTTCACATTACTTCTGCTATTCTAACTTTTCCACTTCTGAGCAGCATCAATTATGCACTAGAATAACACAGGCCCCAGCCCGGGCGATATGACATAAAGGCCGATTATGAGCGTGAATAATTCAGGCACCTTCGTGCCATGTAGCTCTTTCCAACGATACGGCGACAGACGCAGGACTGGTGTGAGGAACGTTCCTGGCGTTTTTAGCTGGAGGGAACGTCGTATTATTGAGCGGCGGGGCGTTGAGAAACTCGGATGCTTCTCTTTGACAGAGAGAGAGAGAGAGAGAGAGAGAGAGAGGGGATTTCTGTGCTGATAGGAAAGGGGAAAACATTTGGTCTACAGACCAAAAAAGTATTTTTTATCTGAATATTCAGTGTGCAAGATTAACAATCAGCTCGCATATAATGAGACATTTTCATAAAAAAAAAAAAAAAAAATGTTCTTCATCAGTTTCTGTCTCGTTTTCCAGCACAGAAATCTAAACATTCTTAAATCAACATACATTTACTGGAGAACAAGCAAAATTGCATATTAAGTCTTCACATATAAAATATATTAAGTCTTGAAAAATTGAGTTTGTGCTTAAAACAAATAAACTTAATTCAAACTTCATTTTTTTCTTGTTTTAAGCGCAAACTTAAACTTAATTTTGATAGATTCTTCATTAGACTTAGTAACTTTGCTTCTCCAGTAAATGCATCTTGATTTAAGAATGTTTAGATATTTGAAATCAAGACAAAAGCCAGAATTGTGGTTAAACACACGTGCGAACAGCCACAGAAGTAACACTTGAACTCCAGATTTCACGGTCACCTTTGCCGTGTCAACACGGTATAGCCTTGACCTCGTTTCTACATCGCGTGCGAAGGTTTGCCTGTGAGATCACAAACAGCTCTTAATATTTTATACACTCGCCGCCATCACACTCAGCCTCACCGTCTGCACCAATCAAACGCCAGGAAACGCTGCGTTTCCATTGGCTGATCGTCGCCCCCCAAAACACATCACAGTCCTTCTGCAGGTCGAGACGGAAGGTTTCACACACACACAAAGAGGGAAAAAAGGAATGAAAGCCATGTCAAAACACAACTATTAAAACATGATGAATGTGCAAACCATAAGAGTACTGATTTGATGTATATATTTGGTCAAATGCACTCAAAAATAATTATGAATAACAAAAAAACTACATCAAATTAATATTTTTCTTAAGTATTTGTTAATTAAACATTTTCATTGAGTGCACAATATTTAAATGCAAGAAATAACTATTATATATAATTTTATGTTTATAGATATAATTTTACAGTATATATCTATAAACATGAAATTATATAATATATATATATATACATACATAAAATTATAACAACTAATAAAATTATAACAACTAATAAGTAAAAATATAAACAAAATAATTGTAGTTTAAATGAAACAAAAGTATTTAATGTCAATTAGCAAGACACACTTTTTATATTTTATATTTTATTATTATTAAATAACACTCAAAGATTTGCATCTTACCCATTTTAATTTTAGTAGTGCAGACTTCTATGGCTAAATAATTTCTGCTTGAATATTTTGTTTCATAACAATTCATTATATCTACACGTTTATTGCTTCTAACATCAGTAAATTAATTAGAAGATTCCTGACGGCTAATGCAGACACACACGCTTTTAATCTCACAAACTGTAATCAAATCTTAAAATGCTTTCTGTGTAATGCAAATATCCCCGGACTCCAGATATTTATATATTTCATATTTATACATCAATAGCCATGACCTGTGAACTTTTAGTGTAGACCTCTATCTTCACAGTCAATGAATAATAATAATAATAATAATAATAAAATTAATTTACAATGCGCTTTTCTTATACCCAAAGCGCTACAAGTACAGTACAAAAGTACATCCGTAAAAGAAAATTAAATGAGAAAACCAAAATGCAACAACAGGTCGAGTACAATATACATCCAGTGTCTCCAATTAACACACAAACACTATATTAAAAAGATGGTTTTTAACTGTTACTTAAAACTAACTAATGTTGGGGTCCTAATCTGGATCTCTGTGATTCGGCATTAACTAACCGTAGTAGCCACAACATTGGGCCGAAATCAAACACTGGGGTGCAGAGACACCCCGACAGCCCCCTAAAGCCCTGAGCCTATTACAGCAAATCTAAAGGGCCAGTAATCCCCGATTAGTCCAGAGAGAGAGAGAGAGAGAGAGAGAGAGAGAGCCCAAGATGGCCTCTTCCGTGCGGGCCGGACCATTGAGCATCGAGGGGGGAAATCAGTTCAAGGTTTGGGGAAGCAGAGAGATCAGCAGCCAAACAAACACGGATTTAGAAACAGATGCTAAATGTCCTGGTGTGTGTTTCCCTAAAGCATCGTTAGCCAACTGTGGTCGCAAGTTCTGGCGTTATCAGGATAGTTCAACAAGTCTGTGTTTCCCGAAACCATCGTTCTAACGAACATTCGCAAACAGCATCGCAGAGTTGTGCGTCTGAACGACAGATCTCGACCTGTGATTAGAAGCAGTTTCATGTTTGCATGACATGTGGACTCAATAAATCCTGATCTTGAGCAAAATAAGCAAGCTGACATTCAGTACAGCCTGTATATTTCATTTAGAATACATACTAATGTCATTTACGTCTTTTAGTTTGTCAAGAGATTTAAAGCGTCATTTTTGAAGAGTGCGCATGTGCGAATGTGCTCTAGTACGTAAGAACGAGTCTATGATTGAATCTGGAAATAAAGCAAAATAACTGAAGAAAATTAGAAATCTTCCTCAGATGCCATGATCGTCATTTATAGCAAAACATCTCGCTTTAATTTGATCTCAAACAGATTCATTAACAGTAGTTATTACTCCACCAGCTGCGTGACATCATTAACTAACGTAGTTGAACGACCAATTTTGCGACAATATGGTTTCGGGAAACAGTCGTGACTAGCTTTGATTTCTTCAACGATGCATCGTACTGTAGTAAAGGCATCATCGTCAAAAATCCTCGGTTTGTGCATTTCAGCGCAAAAAAAAACTCCAAGGAACATTAGAAAAGGTAAATGAAACATTCTCAGGCTCTGAAGGAAACAGTCCAGGGCAAATTTATAACTAAACAGTTTCTGCAGACTTCCAAAGACACTCCAGGGTTCCTCTTAAGTCTTATTTATCTCATTAGGCCTTTAACACTGATTAATATGAATGCCGAATGTGAGCAGGAAGGTTTCTATGGAGGAGAGGAAGGGGGATTAAAGAGGAAAGGGTTTTGTGTCAGTAGACAATGAGCCGATGGCTTTTTAAGCCCTTTAGTGACTCCACGCCATTAGCTCATGAATGAGGAGACCTCGAGTCGCTTCACTCCCAGAGACACTAAACAAACAAACCTCTGTCAGACCCGGTCGCACACACAACATGTCCAGGTGATCCTGGAAGATCTACTTCTGGCTCTCAGAAACTAAGAGAACATCACTTTTCAGTTGTCAAAACATACTTGACCGCACATTAAGACAAAGCAAGCCGCTTTATAAACCCAATACAATTACACAAATGTAACTATGGAAGGAGAATTGTGTGATGCACAATCCAATTCATTCATTATTTAAAATGACGACAATAATTTTAAGGTAAATAGAAAATCAAATCAAATATAATAATGTTGAATGAAATTAAATGAAATTTAAGAAAATGATTAAATTCCGTTTTTGTACAGAATTTTTATTTTGAGCATTTAAGCAGTCTTTAGATCAGAAGGTCTTTAGATCTTGAGGAACAAATTCAAGAGTATATCTAATAAAATATTAAATAAACAAAATCTAAGTTAAAATTATATATATATAATCATTAATATTTCTAATAATTGTTTTGTTTATTTAACTTATTTTAATTTATTATATATAACTTATTTTAATTTATAAAACCAATTTAAAATAAATGAAAAAAAAAATTATATATATTATTATACCTTATTGTTTATATATATGTGTGTGTGTGTGTGTGTGTGTGTGTGTGTAATGTATGTATGTATATATATATGTATGTATATATGTGTATATATATATATATACACATATATATAAATATATATTACTTTAATTTATTTTTAGTTTATTTAATATTTATATTTTTTTATTTAAATACAAAACAACACATTTTTTTTATTTTTTTTTTACAAAAATTTTACTTTTTTGTGGAGAATTCATAGATGGGCAGAACCAACTGAATCTGAAGCATTTAAGCAGAAGCGTTCAGATCAAGGTCTTCAGATCTTCAGAAACATCTCTTCAGTCCAGTGTTTCTGATCCACTCGCATGGGAATCTGAGTGTTTTGGGAAACGAAAGGAAAATCATGTTCTTTATGTTTCGTGCACGTCTTCACAGCCACGTCAAGGGCTGATACTGTATCTCGGTGCAACAAAACACCCCTCAAACATCCCGAACCCCCTCCACCCCCAGAAGACGGACAAAGCTCAGTTCTGGGGTTAATCCTGTCGGCTTAGGCCTCGTCACAGAACAAATGTCACCTATTGTTGGAGAAACCCGGTCGAAGCGGCCAGACACATGCGTCTGTGAAACAGCGCTTGGCGTGTGAGAAAGATCTGCTGAGGGAAAAGGCCGTCGCTTCTGTGTTCGCTGTGAACGCCGAGAGTATTACAAGCAGGACCATGAACCCCTCTCCATTCACCCCCTTTATCCTCTCCTGCTCTCCTTTTCTCTAAATACATGCATACTTTCAGCCGGGTTGTGGAGAGGCGACAGCGAGAGGAAACAATAGTGGCCTTTCAGAGCGATCGAGGCCTTTCAGAACTGAGAGAGAGAGGAACCGGCCGCTCAATATTTACAGCGGCCCGCTTTCCGTTCGTTCATTTGTTTGTTTGTTTGTTTGTTTGTCCTCTCGGTGGAGTAAACACCAATGCACATTAGAAATAATGGTAACACTTTACAATAAGGTTCATTAGTTAATGTATTAACTGAAATTAACTAACAATAAGTTTGTTACAGTATTTATTAATCTTTGGTTAATAAAAATACAGTTCATTGATTGTTCACAGTGCATTAACTAATGTTAACAAGTGCAACCTTTGATTTCAGTAAATGTTGAAATTAATATCTAAGATTAATAAATGCTGTAGAAGTATTGTTCATTCTTAGTTCATGTTAACTACGGTACCTTATTGTAAAGTGTTACTGAAATAATAAAATGCAGAGCGCTGAAAACTCCTGAGGGATTCTGCACACTCTCTGACTGTTTGCGCAATGCAACATTTTATTGCACTTATGAAATGTTCTGGTAAGTTAGTTACCTGCCCGGCGAGTCTCTAAACCGGTTGAGTTTCTGCAGAACCGTCCCGCAGCTGCAGACGGGGTGACTCTCCTCAAACTGAGGTGTGAATGTGGAACGGCACGGGTGAAGCAGGCACGACCGAAACACGAGTCATGCTCCACTTACACTAACAACAGGAGAAACACTGCAGCATTATTTGCTCTCCAGCTTACAATATTAATTCATGTTAAATATCCTTTATGAATAAATGAAGCAAACACTGTTGTTCAGGAGCTCACAAACATCTGTCTCGTCGTGCATTCGCTTATTTCGAGCATGCTGAGATTATAATGCACAAAACACGTACATGGCACATATTAAAAATAAACCATGTGGTTTTAGATTAAGAGATGCACTGAATTAAATACAGCGGAAACACTTTACATTAGTTTCATTAGTTAATGTATTAACTAACAATATTTGTTCATCTTTGTTAATGAAAATACAACTGATCATTGTTAGTTCGTGTTACTTCACAGTGCATTAAAGATTTAATAAAGTATGTTGAAATTAACATTGAAAGATTAATAAATGCTGCGGTTCATTATTAGTTCATGCTGACTAATGAACCTTATTGTAAAGTGTTATCAATGCATGTAATTATGCATAAGAATCAATCTGATGTCCAACGCCGGGAACGTTCCTGAATGAATCCTGATTCGACTCTGCATCTCTCCAGCGTTCACTCGTGTACGTCTAATCCAGAGCCGGATCGACTGGCAGACGGAGCAACAATCCCGACCACGACACCGGCATCGGCGTTCACAAAGCCTTGTCTTAGAAGAGCATGTGATGCTGAGAGGTTTTATACAGCCACTGTATATCCAGAGTCAACAGACAGCAAATCCCTGGCTCAACTCGCTTTTGTCTTTATTAAATAAAAACATTGTGACATTGCATAACGTCCCGCTGGCTTTTTAAGCACCTAATGAGCTGTTGCAGGGTATAACAGTGATGTTTTTTTTCTGCCTAACGTTAATCCACTGTCATCCTCGTCTAAACGTGGTCCTTTATGTCATTTCTGCTCTTTAAAATCATCATAATAATAATAATAATTCTCCAGACCAGGTTTCTCATGCACTGGCTGAACTCTCCGATACACAAACCATCTTCGTTCCCCTCTGAGAATGAATATGGACAGCAGAAAGGCACAACACATTTTACATACAACAAGTCTCAAAGAGGAAAACACGCAGTGTCAAAACTAGTCAAGTCAGTGTGAACTGCAGCAGGATCTGTTCAGGACTGGAGAATACGAAGCTCTGCTGGAGCAGCGGTCGTGTACGACTGAAGAAACACACGCATGAGGAACGGACCGTGTTCTACATTTCTCAGCTGAGATGCATGATGTGTTCCTTTCCTTCTTAAATCTCCCACAGAAGAGAAGTGAGGAGCTCCAAAAATGCACATAAAATACATGCAAGTGCATAAAAGTGGTTTCATGCGGAGAAGAGTGCAAAGTTTGCAGAGGTAAAAAAAAATGAGGTGGGAATTACAAAACTTTACAAAACTCTACAAAACTTATTCTGGGCTAAACTGCGGAAGAAATATGCTAAATCTTTTATTGTTTTGTTTTTGAAAATATATAATTTTAATAAATAATAGGAAAAAATATTTAAATAAAAAATCATATATATGTCATATATATATATAAATATATAAATTAAAAACTTTGTAAAACTCCTCAAAACCCGGGTTACAATTTGTGTGTGGAATATGTAAACATATAATTATATATATATATATATATATATATATATATATATATATATATATATATATATATATATATATATATATATATATTACACCACACACAAATTGGGAGTTTTTACAGTAAATGTTATATAATAAAATGATTTTAATAAGGAATAAAAAAAATTGTGTGTATATATATATATATATATAATATAAAAAATTATATATCCACACACAAATTGTACCCGGGTTTTGGAGAGTTTTACGGGAAATATCTTACGATAATAATAATAATTTATATATATATTAGATATTATATAAATAATATTTAAAAAAATATATATAATTATATAAATATATATTATTCAAATGCTTACACACAGAAATAGTAACTGGTATCTAAGGGACTTTTACGGAAACACAGTTGTCCTGTAAACACTGGACGGTCCTGCACGTTCGAGTCGAGTGGGAACACATTTCTGACTGGTTCATCATGGAACATTTTCACGAGCAACCCAACTATCGTGTTACATCTGAATGTATGCTGGGTTTCCGTTCAGAGGCCGCGTGACCCCGGAGCCCCGGGTCTCCAGTAGAGGAATCAACCTCCTGAAATATATAATTGTATTCATTCATTTTCTCTGCTCAGCATGGCACTGAGAAATGAAGAGAGTTGCAGTTAAAGGGGAAGGAAGTCGGAGGAGAATCCGGCTAGCGGGAGCTCTTAGCATGGGAAACGCTACAGCAAACTCATTATGGTCATTTAGTGTGCCAAAGGTGCAGTGAGTAATTAACCAATTAACCATTCATACTCATAAGGGAGGTGCGAGCCAATGAAGTGCAGACAGCCAACAGACGACGTGCTTCACTGGTGCCTTTGTGAGTCAATTTATGTGGCCTTCTAATATTCGGTCAGAGCTCGTGCGATACAGAGAGAGCAGATGCACTGCTAAAAATGTGCTTTTGACTATACGTGAAGCATGCAAATACATCATGCGAAATGAATTCCTCAGTCCGTGTGTTCACATCATGTCCTGCACACGCACACTTCTTTTGCTATCATTCGTGAGGGTGCATGAGTGAAAAAAACAAGATTACTGTAAATCTGACACACAGCATCCCTTTTAAAAACAAGACAATAAAACACAGACTCAGGAAACCACTGGATTCTTACAGGCCCAAACTCAACGTGAATCACTGCAAACCATCTGTGCTTCTGTGAACTGAGGTTACGCCCCAAAAATGTGAAGTAGAAGAAGAAAAAATATAGAACTTATATATTTCTTTCTCTCTCACACACACACACACACTCTCTCTCTGGAAATGTGCTATGAAACTTATTTTTTCAACAGAATAATCACCTGGCTTGAAATCCATGTGTCCAAATGATGTGGCTTTTCAGCGTCACATATAAAATGAAATCTGACTTTGCATTTTTCTGTTTAAACAAAGTGTCACATAAATAAACTGTGCTCGCAAAGCAGGGGAGAAATCCTGACCACAAAACATCTAATCAGCAAAGAAATATTCAGACTGGCGGCAGGTTTCAAAACTGTCTGATACATTCAAACTAGTTTTAAATATGATATGCAAGCTGTACTGTTGCAATGAAAAACAAAAAAGACTTGTAAAAAAAGTGTAAATGTGAATTATGCCATCAATTTTAAACATGTTAAACAACATGCAGGTTGAAATTGAGCTAAAATAAATAAATAAACTACACATCAATGGTAATTTAATGACTAAAGTTAGATTATGTAGGCTGTTTTAAACTATTTATTAATTATTTAAAGTTAGTATTCCTCTTTAAAACTATTTACCAGCTTTTAACGGCATGTTTTTAATTATTCTGACCTATGAAACACTTAAATATGCACAAATAAAATGCATTATTACTTTTGTTTGGTCTAAAAACATATATAATATTGTGTAAATTAAATGCATTCACCTCATCTTAATATTATGAGTAATTTTAACTCTTTCTGAGCTGAGAATTGCAGTGTCATTTACAGAGCCCGTCTGGTGGCCCTTCACCGTGCGGCCCTTTTAATGAACACAAATACACGGTTTACACCTGGTTTTTAATTAATTAATTGATATATAATTAAAAAAATGTGATGATAATGAACAGCATAATTCATATATTAAATTTCAGAGTTTCACTGTAAGTGATTTGAGCTTAAAAGCAACATGAATTAATTTAGCCTACAAATGTTCTCTACAGGAAAATGCAACCAATTAACTGTAGTTTATTTTTATTTTTTTGTGGACCAACAATTTTCATGTAGCCTATCATAACAATTGTACTGGGGGGGGGGGGGGAGAAATAATGAAATTCATCATACCGATGCTAAAATAACCACCTGAATGAGAATAAATTACAGTATGGAACCAAACAAGTAAAGTTTAGAATTTAAACTCGATCGAGCAAAAATATTTCGCGAGAAATTTTGCCGCTCAATTTTTTTTTTATTATTTTTTTTTTATCTAATGATGCAATTGAGGGTTTTTTTTTCTGAGTTTACCTTACTTTTGCTTATGTGATACAAAATATGCATTCATATAAATAAACAAAATTAGATTTGATTCTATTGTTCTGTGAAAAAAACGCCCGATTCACAGTTTATAATAAATCGCGAATAATCGACAGAAACGCTGCCGATGCGCGCGAACCGTAGCGACATTGATAATTCATTATCATATCGCCTTTTTAAACACAGCAGCCTGTTATCTTATTGCGTTTATGTTATCTTAATACTTTGCCTATTTCGATTATTTTTTAACTCTTTCGACACGCATTCCGGTTATGCATTTCTCTAGAAATGTAATGCAAAGTGAAAGTGTCACGTCGGCTATACAAAGTTCCTGCAAAAACAGCGGTGAATATAAACACACAGATCCACTCACCTAGGGTTGGTTCGGTTCCAGTAGACAGCATATCGATCAGCCATCACCTTTGAGCTGGGCTCTTGACTAAATACACACATCCACAGAATCACACCCACGAATATGATCATTTCCACTTGCAGCATCACTACAGCTCACTTGGACACGTATATTCCTCTTTCTTCAGATGACTTTCTTTCATTCACATCTGTGGCTCGACACAGCTGATGTCAGGGCAAGTGTTGAGATGTCCACGATCTTCTGTCAAGTGTGTGTGAATGTCCGCACTACGGTCAATAATTGTGGACTGCGCCGCCGGAGAGACAAAAAAAAATCACACAGTCAGTGTTTAAGGGTTCATTCTAACGCAGAAAACACACACATATCAACGCGCCGGAGAGAAACAAGCTCCTCATCCACAAGTCGGGAGCGCAATGTCAGTCCAGGAGAGAGTCAGTGTGTTCGTTCACAGAAGTTGCCGGTGGAAACAGAAGCAGAGGCGAGATCTCACACGGATCTCAGTGAGATGTTGAACTGAAGTCCCTTCGGAAACACGCAGAGCTCGAGAAACACACACGCGATCCGGACGCGCGCGCGTCACACTCCGTCATTCTAATGCAAGAGATGAAGAAGAAGATGAAGATGAAGAAGAAGAAGGAGCGCGCGGGTCATCGGCTGTTTCACGCGGTTTCGGTGTGAGGATGATGTGAACCCTGCGCTTCTCACTGCGAGAGTGTGTTCGGTTACAGCAGGACGCAGGAAAAGCCCATTGGTCCAAAACTCGGATTGGGCGGAACAACACTGACACTAACATAGACCCCTCCTCTAACCCTTCACTTCACACACTTCACAAATATAACCGATAGATATAACTAACACACAATATGCACAGGTAGAGTGGGGATATAATATGATCAATATAAAGCAGATAGATAGATAGATAGATAGATAGATAGATAGATAGATAGATAGATAGATAGATAGATAGATAGATAGATAGATAGATAGATAGATAGATAGATAGATAGATAGATAGATAGATAGATAGATAGATAGATAGATAGATAGATAGATAGATAGATAGATAGATAGATAGATAGATAGATAGGTGTGTGTGTGTGTGTGTGTGTGTGTGTGTGTGTGTGTGTGTGTGTGTGTGTGTGTGTGAGAGAGAGAGAGAGAGAGAGAGAGAGAGAGAGTGAGTGAGTGTGTGTGTGTGTGTGTGTGTGTGTGTGTGTGTGTTGTGTGTGTGTGTGGGGGCTCTTCATCAGTGGAACACACACTGTCAAAATATTTACTCAATTATAGGAATTATGTAAATGTCAACCAATCCTTGACCTCCATGTCATCAGAAAAGTGCATATACTAAATATTAGATGCATTCTGGGACTTCAGGAACTGACTGAGGAACCTTGAGTTCAGCGGAACGTGTGTAACGTAGAGCCTTTCAACCTGTTGCTTTAAAGAGTCCGATGACCTTCAGAAGCGGCTCTGCTCTCCAGACTGTGTGTGTGGAACAAGTGCTTTCGGATGCAGAGACGGGGCGCCGGTCCAAATTACACACTCCTCCGGCTCCGGGGCCAGTTGTTCCTTTATTCCGGTCACATCGAGCAGCGGGGGCTGGGGGCTGGGGGGGGGGGGGTGATGAGGTCATCGCAACACAGCAATCTCTCCTCAACAAACAGCATGTGGCCTCCATCGCATTTCAAAGCGAAAGATGATATTCCTTGCACTCGCCTTTCGCCCGGGCCTCGGCATCACAATAGGCATTTTGATTACTCTTTATGCCATATAATTTTCTATTGACGGCATAGACAGACAAGTTTGAACCTCATCCCGGAGACAAATTTATCGTGATTGATTGTTATTCCAAATGGAGGTGCAGAAAGCTGTTGCTGAATCTATCATGGGAGGGAAGAAAGAAAGAAAGAAAGAGGGAGTAGTGTGTGTGTGTGTGTGTGTGTGTGTGTGTGTGTGTGTGTGTGTGTGTGTGTTTGTGTTTGAATGTAATCTCGTTTCTGTCATGGAATAAAAAATAAAATAAAATAAAAAGGTAATTGTAACCCTTTTTTCTCAATTACGTGTTTATTTTGAGTTAGAATTTGGGGATGTAATTCCATATAATTTTCCATTGACGGCATATTAGCCCTATTCAGACTGGATTAACTTTACCAGGGTAGATGGAGTAATGTAACTTTAACACAGGACGTCTGTAATATTAATGGCCATTTCACACGGGATAAGAGATCTCAGTAAACTAGCAGAAGTGGGAGAGTATGGCAAGCCATTTTAGCTTAAATTGTACCCAGCGTTACTCATCGTAATTGCATTTTTACTAGTAAGAATTCAATTTGAGAGCTCTACAATTCAGTTCTTACTAGTAGCAATTACAATTAGAGAGCTCTTATTCAATTATTACTAGTAAGAATTACAATTACAAAGCTCTCTAATTCATTTCTTACTAGTAACAATTCCACTTAGAGAGCTCTACAAATGAATTTTTACTAGTCATATGTCTCCATTGACTTCAATTCATTTTTAATTACGGAGCTCTACAATTGAATTGTTACTAGTAAGAATGCAATGGCAGAGCTCTTTAATTCAATTACAGAGCTCTGCAAATATACATATCTTTAATTCGTTTTTTTACTAGTAAGAATTTAATTAGAGAGCTCTCTAATTGTAATTGTTACTAATAACTGAATTGTAGAGCTCTCTAATTGAATTCTTACTAGTAAAAATGCAATTACGACGGGTACAATTTAAGCAAGAACGGCTTGCCATAGGAGAGTAGGCTAACTCGATTTGCGCATCGCGTCACTCCTTTCGTCATGTGTGTATTGCGTTGCTTCCTGATATCACATGCGCAAACACATATAACCTATATTTATATATATAAAACTGTTATGTCCGGTCAAACGATGTATTAATTAACTTCAGATTGGATTGTGTTGGTCATAGGCACTTACCTAATGCTAAAAGATGTTTCGTGCCTCTAACAAGTGCGTTCGATCTTCTCTCTGATCTGAATGGTGTGTGTAAAACACTTGAGTTTTGCCACAGACTCGTCCCAGCGACTAGAACGCAACTGAATGCCTTTGCAAGCGTCTCCATACTTGAAAAAACGCGGCAAACTACTTTTAAACAGGAAATGACGAAATATTAAGTACATATTTACAGCGGGTCTATTCGCACGGGATTAGTATCACCTGAGGGATTTTTTCCGGACCTTTTTACTGACGGTAAAAGCCGCCGTAATCTTTACTGTCCGACATGATCACTGATATGCACATTCGGACAGGACTAATATCACAGAGAAGCTCTGGTAATTATTACTTTACACCACCTCTCCATGTTAAACTAGTCCCGTCCGAATAGGGCTTTAGACAGACAAGTTTGAACCTTATCCCGGAGACAAATTTATCATGATTGATTGTTATTGTAAAAGGAGGCGCAGAAAGCTATTGCTGAGGAATCTATCATGGGAAAGAAAGACGGAGTAGTTTCCACCGGTGTGAGATGGAAAAATCATCCTTGCTTGATAAACTTCACTCAGATATGTGTTTTCCAAGCCATATGTTCAGAGTAAGTGCTAATAAATAACTACACACAAATAATTAATGACCCCGAAGATAAATGATGCTCAGCATCTAATGGCCGTCGGCCCTGAGACTGAAACCCAAAAGCATCAGAAGAACTGCTTACTGATGCTGATGTATCGAACTCAGTGCTGTCTGGATGAAGCACTTTACTGTTTTTAGACTCGTCGTGAACTTGTGTTGATGCAGTGGAGATTCTAATCGCCTGCGCTTTTAAGTTAAGGTTTGATTCATAGATCATCTGAATAAAGCATGTGTGTGTGTGTGTGTGTGTGTGTGTGTGTGTGTGTGTGTGTGTGTGTGTGTGAGAGAGAGAGAGGGAGAGAGAGAGAGAGAAAGTGAGTGTGTGTGTGTTTGTGTGTGTGTGTGAGAGAGAGAGAGAGAGAGAGAGAGAGAGAGAGAGAGAGAGAGAGAGAGAGAGAGAGAGAGAGAGAGAGAGAGAGAGAGTTTGAATGGAATCTCGTTTTTGTCATGGAATAAAAAAAACAAGATAAAAAGGTAATTGTGACCTTTTTTCTCACAATTACGTGTATATTAGAAATTTGGATTTAATCCACAGAATTCTGAGTTTAGATCTCGTAATTCTGATTTTTTCGCCTCATAATTCTGAGTTTGTCTCATAATTCTGATTTTTTTCTGGGAATTCTGAACTTCTGAAAAAAAAAAAAGTTATTTTCATTATTATTTTTTCTCAGAATACTGAGTTTATATCTTGTAATCCCGACTTTAATCCTCAAAATTCTGAGTTTATCTCGTGATCCTAATTTATATTGTTTCAGCCACAGATTCAGACTTTTTTCTCAGAATACTGAGTTTACATCTCGTAATCCTGACTTTGTTCCTCAGAATTCTGATTTATATCTCATAATCCTGATTTTTTTCCTCAGAATTCTAAATTTATATGTTGTAATCCTGACTTTTTCCCCTCGGAATTCTGAATTAAATTTTCGTAATTCATAAGAAAAAAAACTTCTTTTCCCCCCCAGAAATTCAGAGTTTATATCTCATAATCATGATTTATTTAGTTTCTGCCTCAAATTCTGACTTTTTCCCATTCTGAGTTTGTGTGTACAGTCACAATAACATTTCAATTTTTTATTCAGTGGGATACATAAGCTTCCATAGGTAGGATATTCTAATCTCAACACTGATGCATTAGTAATAATAAGCATCCATAACTATATAAATGTGCTTCTGGAAACAAGAATGATGTTGCATACACAGTAATCCCTGATGAGCGCACACTCTGTTTACCCAGTAAAAAACAAAACCGAGAGTTGGACAATCAGAAAGTGTTGGATGCGGTTCAGATTGATGTCTCGTCTCACAGCGTTAGCCAGAACGCCGAATGCTAACAGCCCAAAGTCAAATATGCTGGATCTCATTTGTATCCAGATCACAGGCCATGCTGTAATACTCCGGCGTTCAGCAAAACAATGGAGTCGTTGTGAATCAGGATCAGTGTACATGTTGCACCAACACCAGCACGCGTGTCGCATGCGTTAGAAGAGGCCATTTAGATTTGCAGAGCTTTTGTGTGTAATGCTGTTGTGTTGAAGTCAAAAAGACCATCAGATTCCATCCCGCAATTATTTGCAACGCTTTCATAATCAATATTGTTTGCTCTAAATATCAGATAATCCAAAGCACTCGCAATCCAAATATCAGCAAACAATCATTTAGCTGCTAATTAAACCAATTTATGGGATCCCTGTAGCTCTGGGTTACACAAGCGGTGTTTGCTACAGTAAGTTATGCATCACTACTGAGGAGAGGTGTGCTGTTAGATTAAAGTGATCACACTTATGATTTTACCTGCTGGACGATAAACATCCCAGAATACCCCTAGCAACCATAGAGCAATACCCTAGCAACCACCAGGGATGTCCTAGGAACTGCCCAGAACACCCTAACAACCACCCAAGATGCAATGGTTACTGTCCAGAACACCCTAGCAACCACCTGGGATGACATAGCAACTGTCCTGAACAGCCTAGGCAACCACCCAAAATGCCCTAGTTACTTTCCAGGATACCCTAGCAACGACCTGGGATGCCCTAGCAACTGTCCAGAACACCTTAGCAACCACACAGGATGGCCTATCAACTGTCCAGAACACCCTAGCAATCACAAGGGATGCCCTAGCAACTGTCCAGAACTGTCCAGCAACCACCCAGGATGGCCTAGCAACCACTAGGGATGGCCATAGTTACTTTCCAGAACACTCTAGGCAACCACCCAAGGAGCTCTAATTACTGCCCAGAACTCCCAAGCAACCAACCTGGGATGCCCTAGCAACTGTCCAGAACACCGAAGCAACCTCCCGAAATGCCCAAGTTACTGTCCAGAACAACCTAGCAACCACCCAGGAGGCCCTAGTAACTGCCCAGAACACCCTAGCAACCACCCGGGATGCCTAAGCAACTGTCCAAGACACCCTAGAAATTACCTGGGATGCCCTAGCAACTGCCCAGAACACCCTAGCAACCACCCGGGATGCCATAACAACTACTCAGAACACCCTAGTAACCATCCAAAATGCCTCAGCAACCACTCGGAACGCCCAAGCAACCACCAAGTAATAATATAGCAACCACCCAGGAGGCCCTAGGAACTACCCAGAACACTCTAGCAACCACCCGGGAGGCCCTAGTAACTGACCAGAACACCCTAGCAACCACCTGGTAAGACATAGCAACTGTCCAGAAAACCCTAGCTACCAGCCGGGAGGTCCTCGTAACAGCCCAGAACACCCTAGCAACCATCCAAAATGTGTCAACAACCACACAGAACGCCCTAGAAACCATCAGGTAATGACCGTAGCAACCACCAAAAGTGCCCTAGCAGCTACCTAGAACACCCTAGCCACCCAAGATGCCCTAACAACTGTCCAGAACACCCTAGTAACCACCCAAAATGCCATAACAACCACCCAGAACACCCTAGCAACTACCCAAAACATCATAGTAACCTTCTAGAATGCCCTAGCAACCACACTGAACACCCTAGCAACCACCCAGAACATATCAACGTATTAAAAACCACTCTGTGTTCACCACATGTAACGTTTCTAACTGAGCGCGTGCAGGTCATTGTTTACCTTGACTTATTATCGTCATTTCTTCATCATGTATCGGCTTTGAGATTTTACTGTCGGACTGAATGTGCCTCAATCTGTGGCTAATCGGATCAGCCCGTTGTGTTCTGCTACAGGAGAGATGGCGTGTTCAAACACAGGCAGAGATCGATTGGACGGGTCTAATTGGATGTATTTCCTCTGACGCTTCCCGCGGCTGAATGCTGATGATGAAGAGTGTCTTTCTGAGAGCAGAAGAGCTTGTGTTAAAGAGTTTCCCAAACCCGTGCCAGCGATGAAGTGCACGTCAATTTATCTTCAGGCCCTTTTAAAAGCCTTGTCTAAGTTAAAGTC